>NW_006408576.1:15536723-15540081 GCF_000296735.1 Chrysochloris asiatica
TATGAGGTGATAATGACTCAATGACACCCACCAACAACAGCAACAGTAAGCATCTTTCTAATATATTCTTCTTTCAACCAAGATCTGTCTGACATCAGTAATTATGTAACCTCATTCCAAGTCTTCTTCTAAATCTAGCTAGAGTTTCTGACAGTTCCCTGTCAATGTACTACTGTGACCATTTTTAAATTATCTTCAGCAAAATTGTACTTGTATATGATATTAATAATATTGGTTGATTATTTTATAATTTTTCGTTCTGTTGGTTCATCTTTCTTTGGAACTGACACAAATTTGTGTCTCTCCCTGTCAGTTGGTCAGTAAGTTGTCTTCCAAATATATTGCCATAGATAAGTAAGGTATTGCATTCATTTGTTGAAACATCTTAATTGATATTCCATCAAATCTTGCAAACCTCTTCCTCTGCCTTACTGGCGCCCCCCACCCCCCCCCCCTCCCCCCCTTGTTCCCCCGCCTACACACACACACACACTAATGCTTGTAGTGCAGCTTGGACTTCTTCCTTCAATACCATCATTTATTGATTACATGCTACTCTCTGAAATGTTTAAATACTGACCAATTCTTTTAGGTGCTGTGACTTTGTGCATTCTTTCCATTTTCTTTTGATGCTACCTATAACATTTAATATTGTGCCCATAGAAGACTTAAGTATTTCAACTTAAGACTTGATTTTTATTACATTTTCTACAGTTTGTGAAATATACAACATGTTCTTTTCTTTGGCTTTCTAATTCTAAGTCCTTGCATACATCTTTGTCATGCTTTACATTGTCTTCTTGAGATGTCCTTTGACATCTCCTTTTACTTCATCATTTCTTTCATTTGTTTTAGCTATTTGGGGTACCTTAAATTTACTTGATAAGAATTTTCTATCCAACATCTTATTAATTTCCACAAAGTGACTGGGTGAGACCATGTAAATAATGTGTACAGGACCCTAAGGTTGGAATTGTTTAGTTTTATCATCCTGCTAGGTTTAAAAGGAGCCATGTCAGAAGCACAGATGATGGATCCCAGGACCATCAGGAAGGAAGAGCATGAGTGGAATATGAGATTCCTATTTAAAAATGTGGCGATGGCATAGGCAGTGGCATACAGAGCAGCTGCAGGCTCTAGGCCTTTGGACTGAGTAAAGCTAAGTGCCTATGAGCAGGAGACTGGCTTGAGAATATGCCCTTTGGGCATTCACAGACTGGCTAAAGGTGTTTGGTAACACTTGCCCAAGCAGGGCAAAAGCCATGGAGTCACATGACTAAGCAGTCTAAGAATGAGGCATGCCTACAGTATGGGAGATAAGAGGCATTCCTGACTGGAAAACTGCTGCCTCCAGAGTTGTTCCTGAATTGTAGCCTGTTCATTTCCCTTAATAAAGTCCATAATCTTGAGTATTATTATGAGTTCTGTGTGGCCACTACAATGGATTATTGAACCCAGATGCAAAGCAGAGAGTGCTGTGGGGGTGATGGTTGGTGTCAAAATAAGATAAAGAAGGTTATAGGGTGAAGGTATGGCTGATCTTTGCTTCATAGGAATCTTCCTTGGGCTGATTTTGAGTTTGATTCTCTTAACCCTTTGTGAAGCCAAAGGAAGTCAGACATGGCACCCACATGGCTTTTGCACTACTCAAGTCTTGGAGTCCTGATGTGGCACTGTGGGTTAATGCGCCAGACTGCAAAGCCATTTGAACTGCAAGGTCGGCGCTTCAAGCTCACCAGCTGCTCCCTGGAAACCCTATATAGGGTCACTATGGTTCAGAATCGACTCGGTGGCACTTCACAACACAACAACATACTCAAGTCCTGGTATGGTGTTGTGCGTTAATGTGCTGGGCTGCAAAATCAGTTTGAAAAACAGGGTCAGTGGTTCAAGCTCATAGCTGCTCCTCGGAAACCCTAATCAAGGTCCCTATGAGTTGGAATCAACTCCACGACGCTTAACAATAACATGCTCGAGTCCTGGTGTGGTGCTGCAGGATAATGTGCCAGGCTGCAAGGTCAGTTTGAACTACAAAATCCATGGTTCAAACCTACCAGTTGCTCCTCAGAAACACTACATAGGGTTGCTATGGGTTGGAACTGACTCAACGGCACTTAAAAAATAGCAACAACATGGTCAAGATCAGTTTCAGAATCACTTCTGACATGTTTTTTGGTATTTTCTTTCTTTCTTATATTTTGATGACTTTTTTCTTTGTTGTTGTTGTTATTAAGAGCTGTTGAGTCCGTTTTGACTCATAGGGATCCTGTATAGGGTTTCTGAGGAGCAGCTGGTGGGTTAGAACCACCGACCTGTGGTTAGTAGTCCAGTGTTTATCCTATAATACCACACCAAGTTAATTTACCTAAGTCACAACTTCCTCAGCTGTAAAGCAGGGTTAAGGATATTGTACTGTAGATATTCTAGTTTACCATTAGTATATAGATTAAATGAGTTTATGTTTATTTACTATTTAATAATTATTTTGATCAATAAATTGATTTGATAACTCCATTCCACATTTTAATAACCACATGTTTTTCATTTACAGCATTTACAGCCATAGTTAAGTTGTAACTGTGTTGAGTGACTGTAGGAAGGAAGAAATAGTACTTATATTCCTAGCATATAATATACATACAGCATAACATAATTACATTATTATTGGCTAGTTCACCTAACATAACACACACTAAATACAGGTACAGTCTGCCTTCTATGTCTCTTCCACTCGATTTTAAATTTCTTAAGACCATTTAACTCTGTGCTTCCTAGATATTAGAATCAATCTAACCATAAAAAAGAGGATCATGCCATAATACTATGAAAAAATGTACTCCGACTAATTATAAACACCAGATAAAATGGACACATTTATAGAAACACACTACCTACTTAGACTAACACAAATGAAGGTAGAAAATCCAAACAGGCTTATTACAAACGAAGAGATTGAAGATATCATCCAAAAACCGCTGCCAGCAACACAAAAGTCCAGGACCAGATGGCTACACTGGGGAATTCTACCAAACATTCAAAGAAGATTTGACACTGATTCTACTCAGTCTTTTCAGAAACACGGAAGAAGAGGGAATACTACTGAACTCTATGAAGCCAACATCACCTGGATACCAAACCCAGGCAAAAACATCAGAAAAAGGAAGAAAATTACACATCAGTATCCCTCATGAAATTGAATAGAAAAAAATCAACAAAATTCTAGCCAACAAAATTCAGCAATGCATCAAAAAATTATAGACCATGATCAAGTGGAATTCATACCAATTTTATAAGGGAGATTCAACATTAGAAAAGCAATCATTGTTATCCACCATATAAATAAAACAAAAGAAAAGAA
>NW_006408576.1:15540467-15543001 GCF_000296735.1 Chrysochloris asiatica
GTCTATTTTAACTCATAATGACCCTATATGACAGAGTAGAACTGCCCCCACACAATTTTCTAGGCTATAGATCTTTATAGAAGCAGACTGCCACATTGTTTTTGCACAAATGGCTGAAGGTTTAGAACCATAGAACATTCAGTTAGCAGCCCAGCACTTTAACTACTGTAATCATTAGGGCTCCTTATACCCCAAATCAAACCCAGTGCCATCAAGAGGATTCCAACTCATATCAACCTCACATAGGGTTTCTGAGACTATAAATCTTTACTGAAGCAGACAGATCTTTCTCCCAGGGAGTAATTTATGGGTTTAAGCTTCCAAATTTGCTACGAACTGCCAATGCTTACCTCACAGTGCCACCAGGGCTCTTTTGCCCCAGTATAGGGTTTTCTGAAACCGACTGGTGAGTATGAAGTACCAAATTTACGGTTAGAAGTCCAGTGCTTATCTTGCCTTGTCACACCAGAGATTCCACAAGAAAACTACTCAAAGCTGTTACAAAATTTCAGAAACATTGTAGGATACATGATCAAAACAAACTTAAGGTTTAATAGTGGATTAGGGAGTAGGGAGAAGTGCAGTGCAGACCTTTACTAGCAGTAACAATGAATACCAGACAAAGCAGGTTCAAGGGATGGTCCCAGAACTCTGAACTACATATAAAGGATTATTTAGAAAGTCAAAAGCTTGCAGCCAGTGGAATTTGTATCAGAAGCAAAAAAACTGGTGTTTTGGGATCTGCCGGTCCCAGCTGCTCCCGGAGTGAAGGAGCAGGTGAAAGATCAGATGAGCACTCCCACCGTAGATGTCTGATGGATTCTCAGAGATAAGGGTATGGACATTCTTTTTTTTCTCTCTCTCTCTGTTCATTGGTCTCTCACTGTTTGCGCATCTCCACTCTGGTGACTAGAGGTACCTGAGCAAGTGGATACCCCACTATCACCGGAGGGTTCTACTATGCATGTGCATGGATCTGCTCAGCAGAATCTAAGAAGGTGAAAGTCACGGCTTAAAACCAAACGGCTGCCCAAAACAGCTACAGCCAACACTGATAGGTTTATCACTAGGAAAAAGGACTGAACAGGGGTTGTGGAGTGAGAAAGAGACAGACTAAAAAGGAACAGGCCGAAAATTAAATCCAGAGTTACATCAACAGTGACATCTTGAAATTTCTCAGATGGCCTTGAAGGCAGAAGCCAAGAGAGGGACTTTATCATATTCATATTTTGCTACAGTATTTTTTATTTCTTTTTTCTGCAATTATAGACTATAGTATCCAATCTGTTTCTTTTGCTGTTGCTATTTTGTTTTTTGGTCCCCATTTTACCTTCAGGGGTCTGTTTCTCGCTCCACATTCCCAAGAAGAGACAGCAATTGCAGTCATATAGTCAAGCTACAATCACACCCTATAAAATCACACCATCCAGGCAAGAGCCAATACCAGCTGCTATACACCAGATAGGCTGTCAAAACCTGCTACAGTTCCTCTGAGTTGAGCTAAAAAACAAAAGTGAAAAGGGAAGCCCATCTCTTGATCACATCTACCTGGAGACTATTAGAAAACATAATAAAACATCAACATATATGCATATAATTATTGAAATCAAACCCAACCATTGAACAAGCCCAAAAAGCAGCTGACCATATTGGTACATGTGCAGAAACAAGATAGAGTAACTGAGATAAATGAGCAGGAGGTAAACGTAAACTTCACACTGGAAGGAGGGCAGGCTTTGAAAATGCCTGAGAAGGAATTGAGGAGAATGATAGTGAAATACATCCTAACGTTCTACAGAAGGGTTGAGAAAAATAAGGAAGGTGTCAGGAAAGTGCCACAGGAAAAATCAAATCAGATAGATACAGCGTTGGAAACAATTCAAAACTGCAAAATTCACAAAGTTCCTAGCAACAAATGAGAATGAAAACACAACATACTAAAATTTGGAAGACTTGAGCAAAAGCAGTGCTGAGAGGACAGTTTATTGCAATAAATGCACACATCCAAAAAGAAGAAAAAATCAAAATCAACATATTAACACAACAGTTCCCATTTCCAATAACTAGAAACAGACCATCAAAGTAAACCTACAGCCAACAGAAGAAAATAATAAAGGTTAGAGCAGAAATAAACGAGATAGAACACAGAAAAACTATAGAAAGAATCAACAGGACAAGAAGCTAGTTCTTTCAAAGAATTAATAAAATCAAGCCACAACTAGCAAAACTAACAAAAGAAAAGAGGAAGAATAAACAAATAACACACATAAGAAACCACGTGGGTGACATCACAACAGAATCACTAGAAATAAAAAGATAATAAAAAAAAATATTATGAAGAATTGTACTCCAACGAATTTGAAAATGTAGAGGAGATGGATACATTTTTAAAAAAGCACAGCCTACTTAAACTTACACAGAGTGAAGTAAAAAATTTGAACAGAATATAACAAAGGGAGAAATTGACCAGGTCATCAAAAATTCCCAACCAAAAATAAAGTCCAGTTCCAGATGGCTTCACTGGTGAGTTTTAC
>NW_006408576.1:15543101-15551202 GCF_000296735.1 Chrysochloris asiatica
AAAAAAAAACAGTTAAAGGGAACAGAGGTATATACTATTTATGCACAATCCTGCAATAATAATGATCTACGGATAGATACATGATGGATACACAAGCTGAACAGGTATGAAGGGAGAGTGACCATATACCAACAAATATATACAGGTTTAATAGGATATTTTCCTTTGCTGCAAACATATCCATGAATGTGAAGGAACATACCAAAAGCAGTCTGAAAACTTCTTAGACATTGCCAAACACCTTGAAGGAATGAGTTGCTCAACCTAGTGGTTCAGGACCTTAGTCTTGGGGGACAGCATGGCCAATTAACATAACATAGTCCACAAAGAACAAGTTCTGCGTCCTGCTTTGGTGAGTAACCGCTGGGATCTTAAAACCCATGAGCTGCCATCTAAGGTGCATCTATTGGTCTCTCCCTGTATGGAGGAAAGAAAGGTAATGAAATTTGAAGGCACTTGAAAATAGTTAGTCCCATGGACTAATAGACCATATGAACATCAGCCTCCACAACACTGAGACCAGAAGAACTAGATGGTATCTAGCAACCATGACCAACTGCTCTGAAAAGGATCACATTAGATTGTCCTGGACAAAGTGTGAAAAAAATGTGGAGCAAAACTCAAAATCATAAAAAAGACCAAGCTTGCTGGTCTGACAGAGGCTTTATTGGACCCTGTGGCTATAGCCCTTTACCACCTTTCAAGTCTGAAAATGAGCTCACCCCAGTGGCTCAATTTTCAGCCAAGTATTACCTAGATTAGATTAGGAATCCTGGTGTGGTGCTGTGGGCTAATGAGTCAGATTGCAAAGTCATTTGAACTGCAAGGTTGGTGGTTCAAGCTCACCAGCTGCTCCTTGGAAATCATATACAGGGTCGCTATGGGTTGGAATCGACTTGATGGCACTTAACAACAATTAGATAGATCAACATTTGTGAGGTATGCACACCGTATGTCAAACATTTGAGATCAAAGGGGCAACACTGACCCAAGGACAAAATTCAGAAGGGTTGAGAAAGAAGGGAGAATGGAAACAAGGGGCAGAGGGAAGACGTGGGATAAGTGACGTTACATTGAGGGGGTTGTAATCATTGAGAGGAAACAAAGTATGAATTGTATATTTGCTCTGTAAACTTCCACTCAATTCACAATAAAAAGTTCATATTTTAAAAAAAACACAATGATAATGAAGGAAGAAGTCCAAGGTGCGTTGAAAGCATTAGCAAAGAACAAGGCTACAGGAATTGATGAAACATAAATTGAAATCTTTCAACAAAATGATGCAGCACTAAAGGCACACACTCATCTATGCCATGAAATTTGGATGACAACTACCTAGCCAATTAATTGAAAGAGATTCCTATATGTGTCCATTTCAAAGAGAGGTGACTAAACAGAATGTAGAAATCATCAGACATTATCATTAATATAGTGTGTAAGTAAAATTTTGCTAAAGATCATTCAAAAATGACTGCAGCAGGACATTGACAGAAAACTGCCACAGAGGTTTAGTACAGATTCAGACACGGGCATGGAACCAGGAATATCATTGCTAACATCAGATGATCTTGACTGAAAGCAGAGAATACCAGAAAGATGTTTGCCTGTGCTTTCGATTGTGTGAATCAAGACAAGCTATGGACAACATTGGACAGAATGATTATTCTGGAACATTTTATTGTGCCCGTGAGGAACCTGTACATAGACCAAGAGGCAGTTGTTTAAACAGAACAAAAGGACAATAAATGGTTTAAAATCAGGAAAGGTGTGTGTCAGGGTTGTATTCTCTCACCATAGTTATTCAATTTGTGTGCAGAACAAATAATCTGAGAAACTGGACTATATGAAGAATTAAGTGGCATTAGGATTTGAAAAAGACTAATTAAAAACCTGCAATAGGCAGTTGATACAACCTTAGTTGCTGAAAGTGAAGAGGACTTAAAATACTTACTGATGAATACCAAAGACCACAGTATTTGATCTGGGTTATACCTCAATGTAAAGAAAACAAAAATCCTCACTTCTGGACCAATAAATAATATCATGAAATATAGAGAAAAGATTGAAGTTATCAAAGACTTTATTTTGTTCAGATCAACAATTAACACTCATGGAAGCAGTGATCAAGAAATCAAATGACATGTTTCATTAGGCAAATCTGCTGAAGATTTGTTTAAAATGTTCAAGAGAATAGACGACAGTTTGAGAACTAAAGTATGCCTGACCCAAGCCATGGTATTTTCAATTGCCTCATATGCATGTGAAAGTTGAACACTGAATAAGGAAGACCATAGAAAAATTGCTGTATTTGTATATGGTATTGAAGAATAATTTTTAAACTATCATGGACTTTCAGAAGAACAAACAAATCTGCGTTGGAAAAAGTATAGCCAGAAATCTCCTTAGAAGGCAGGATACCCAAACTTCATCTCTCATACTTATAAAACATATTATCAGGAGGGACCAGTCCTAGGACGACATCATGCTTGGTTAAGTGGAGGGTCAGCAAAAAAGAGGAAGACACCCCCCCCCCCAATGAGATGGATTGGCACAGTATCAGTAGTAATGTGCTGAAATGTAACAGCAATTATGATATTGTCACAACACTGGTCAATGTTTCATTCTCTTGTGCATTGGGTCACTATGAGTCGGTACTGACTCGAGGGTACCTAACAACAACTTGCATAATA
Source organism: Chrysochloris asiatica (assembly GCF_000296735.1). Lineage (NCBI taxonomy): Eukaryota > Metazoa > Chordata > Mammalia > Afrosoricida > Chrysochloridae > Chrysochloris > Chrysochloris asiatica. Next base: position 15,545,792 of record NW_006408576.1, read on the forward strand.
CTCCTGAAAGGATGAAAATTATAGAAATGAAGGTTAGTTTTGCCTGGAATAGGGAGAAGACAGAACTGGAAGATGAATACTTGGGATGTGTAAATGGTTAATATGCTTTGCCAATAACCAAGGTTGAAGATTCCAGTCCACTCATAGACTTCTCAGAAGAAAGACCTGGAAAATCAGCCACTGAAAACCTGTGGAGCACAGTTCTACACCTACACACGTGGTGTTGCCACACTTCTTTGTTGTTGTTGCTATGACTGAAGGAAAGTGAGTGGGATCTAAAAGGCAACACAAAGGATCCTTGTGATGATGGAAATATTCTGTATTTTAAATGAATCAATGTCATTATCCTAGTTGTAATAGTGTTTCTTATAGTTTTGTAAGCTTGTATCATTTGGAGAAACCATGTGCATAAAGTCTGTGTGTGTTGTTTCTTAAAACTATAGGTGATTCTACAATTATCTGAAAAGAAAAGTTTAACAAAATTAGTATGAGTTTTGGTGGTGGTGGTGATTATGTACCCTGGAGTTGGTTTTGACTCGTACAGACCCTGTATAGGGTTTCTGAGGCTATAAATCTTTATGGGAGCAGAAATTCTCATCTTTCTCCCACGGAACAGCTGGTTGTTTTGAACTGCTGACAGTGAGATTAACAGTTTGACTCATAACCACTACACTACCAGAGATCCAGTATAATTTTTAAGTAGAAAAAAATGCACATACTGAATACCTATCTGCTTATTTTCTCTCTCTTGAAAGTCCCACTGCTACAATATACATGACAGGAAACAGAAGATAGTGTAAGTGTTGATCACTTCTATATCTTCTACACCAAAGCAGTGTCTGACAGGCAGTGGACACTCAGATTTTCAGTGGCTAGGTCAAGGCATGAACAAACACTAAAGAAAGCTGGGATGCTAGATTGAGACTTGTGAAAAGTTTGGTGGTGCAGAGTCAGGCACAAGTCTATGAAAGTACTGTAAGCCAGGTTGCGTGCTATATGCCTGAATTCTTCTGTTTTATTATATCAATGCATTCTGTAAATACTGTGATACTGTGGACTAATGCACTGGACTACAAAGTCTGTGTGAACCGTGAGGTCAGTGGTTCAAATGCACCAGCCGCTCCTTGGAAACCCGATACAGGGTCGCTATGGGCTGGAACCGACCCAACGGCACTTAACAGTAACAATACTTGCCATCACAGTCCTGCCTTATGAAGCATGTCATTAAAACTGGCTTTTGAAAATATCACTAAAGTTGTATGCTATAATAAAAAATAATAGTCCAAACCCAGCTATCCAGTTGATGCTTACTCATAGTGACCTTCTAGGACAGTGTAGAACTGTCCCCTCAGCATTTCTGAGACTGTAAATCTTTAGATGAGCAGACTGTCACATCTTTATCTTGCAAAGCAGCTAGTGGTATCAGACTTCTAGTCTTTCAGTCTAACTTCTAGCCTAACAACCCAACACTTAATCCTCCACACTATCTTATAAGTAAAAAATAATAACATGTGACATTTTTTAACATTTCCAATGTGCTGGGCATGTTACTAAAATATGCTTATTTTCCCATTGAAGCCATACAGCTAGGTAATATTGTTATCTACATTTTAGGAAACAGAGGTAGAGAGAGATTCAGTTATTTCACTGGAGGTTATAAACCACTAAGTGTTTGAAGAGGGAATGAACCCTGGCAGTCTGAGCGCTTTTAAACCATTACACTAAATATCCTCTAATAGCACAAGATAAACATTACTGTTACTGATATGATAGAAATTATTGACATCCACAAACTTCTCAATTGCTACATTTGAATCCATTATTGCTGCCACTGTATCAATCCATCTTGTGGGGGGGTCTTCCTTTACCCTCCATTTTACCAGGCATTGTTCCCTTCTGAAAACATGTCTGAAGTATTAGAGATAAAGCATCTGCCATCCTGGCTTCTAGACAGATTTCTTTGTTCTTCTGGCAGTCCATAGTGCTTTCAATATTCTCCTGCAACACTACAATTCAAATGTGTTGATTCTTCTCTGCATATGAGGCTTTGGACAGGAGCACCTTTGTACTCAAACTGATCTCCTTGTTCTTTACCACTTTAAAGAGGTCACGTGCAGCAGATTTGCTCCATGCATTATATCGCTTAATTTCTTGACTACTGCTTCTATGAATGCTGATTATGGATCCAAACAAAATAAACTTTTTGACAACTTCAAACTTTTCTCCATTTTATTATGATGTTTTATATTGGTCCATTGTGAAGATGTTTCTTTTCCTTACGTTAAGATAAAATTTATACTGAAAGCTATAGTCTTTGATCTTCATCAGTAAATATTTTAAGTCCTCTCTACTTTCAACAAGCAAGATGTACCATTACAGTTTGTTAATGATCCTTCCACCAATCTGGATTCCACATTTTCTTCAATGTCTCAGATTATTTGCTCAACATACAGATTAAATAACTATGATGAAAGGACACAACTCTAGCATACACCTTTCCTGATTTTAAACCATTCAGTATTCAAGTTCTATTTGAACAATAGTTCAAATTCTATTTGAATAATTGCTTCTTGGTCTATACACATGTTCTTCATGAGCACAATGAGGTGCTCTGGAATACTTATTCATGAAATGTTATGTGTAGTTTGTCATGAGCCACACAGTCTAATGTCTGCATAGTTAACAAAGCACACGTAAACATCTTTCTGATTTTCACTGCTTTCAGTCAAGATTCATCAGACGTCAGAAATTATATTCCTCATCCTCTTCTGAATCTGACTTGAACATCTGGATATTTTCTGCCAATGTTTGAATTATCATTAGCAAAATTTTACTTGCATGCAATATTAATGATATTGTTTGATGATTTCCACATTCCATTGAGACACATCTCTTTGGAATGGATACAAATATGGATCTCTGCAAATCAGTTAGCCAGGTAGCTGTCTTCCAAATTTCTTAGCACAGATGAATGAGTGCCTTCAGTGCTCCATCAGTTGGTGAAAGATTTCAATTTGTATTTTGTCATTTCCTGAAGCCTTGTTTTTCACCAATGTCTTCAGTGCAGCTTGGACTTCTTCAGTTTCATTCATTCTTGATAATATACTACCTCTTGAAATGTTTATTTCTTCCCTGTGTACTTCTTCCATCTTATTTTAATGCTTTCTGCATCATTCCATATTTTTTCTTTGTTGTTGTTGTTTAGTGCCGTCAAGTTGGTTCTGGCTCATAGCAACCCTGTATAAGGTGTCTGAGACACAGCTGGTGAGTTTGAACCGCTGACTTTGTGGTTTGTAATCCAGTGCTGATCTTACAACACCAATTTTGTCTTTAGAATATTTCAGTGTTGCAACTCTAGGTTTGAATTTTTTTTGTTTAGTTCTTTCAGCTTGATAAACACTGACCATGCTATTCGTTTTTGTTTTGTTTTGTTTTCCAACTCCAGATCTTCGCACATGTCATTATAATACTTGGCTTTATCTTTCCTGGATGCCCTTGGAAATATTCTGTTCATGTTTTTTACTTTCTCATTTCTTCTATTTGCTTTAGTGTTTCTATACTCAAAAAACAATTTCAGAGTCTCTGCTAACATTCATTTAGGTCTTTTCTTTTTTTCCTGTCTTTTAAATAATTTTTTGCTTTCTTCTTGTTTGATGTTCTTGATGTCATCTTGTCTTTAGTCATTAGTATCTGATGCATCAAATCTGTTCTTAAGATTATCTCCAAAAACACGATCATATTTTGGCTCTCATAGACTTGTTTTAATTTTCTTCAGCTTCAAATGAAATTGTTGGTCTGTCTGCAGGTGGCCCCCACCCTTCTTAGGCTGATGATATTGAGCTTTTCCACTGTCCTTTCCCACAGATGTAGTCAATTTGAGTCCTGTTTATCCCATCTGGTAAGGTCTATGTGTATAGTCACCTTTTATGTTGTCTAAAAAAGGTATTTTCAATGAATATGTTGTTGGTCTTACAAAATTCTATCATAAAATCTCCAGCATCATTGTGATCTCAATGTCCATATTTTTTAACTACTAATCCCTGTTTCCAACCTTCTCATTCCAATCTCCATGCATCTTGATTGCATGTTTGATCAGTTTCAGACAACAGAAGTTGGTAGAATTATTTTATTTCATCATCACTGTCTTTAGTGGTTGGTAAGTAAATTTGAGTAATAGTGGTATTAACTGATCTTCCTTGTAGACATATGGATATTTTCCTATCATTGACTGCATTGTGCTTCAAGATGGTTCTTGAAATGTTCTTTGTGACGACGAATGTGATGTCATTCCTTTTCACCTGTCATTCCTGGCATAGTAAATCATAAGATTGACTGATTCAAAATAGCCAATACCACTCTATTTCAGCTTATTAATGCCTTAAGATATCAAAATGCATTTCATTTCATTTTTTACAACTCTCAATTTTCCTAGAATCATACTTCGAACATTCTATGTTCCATTATTAATGGGTGTTTACCGCTTGTTTCTCTTCATTTTAAGTTGTGTCCCATCAGCAAATGAAGGCTGCAAAAGCTTTACCCTACTGACACCATTTTAGTCATTTATACTTTAAGGAGGCAACTCTCCCTCAGTCATATTTTGAGTGCCTTTCCCCCTGAAGAACTGGTCTTCAGGTACTATATCTGATGATGTTTTGCTGTTATTCATGATGTTTTTATCGGTCTGTCTCACTTTCTTCCTAGTCTGTCTTAGTTTGAAGCTCAGCTGAATTCTATCCACCATAGGTGACTCTGCTAGTTTTTAAAATACCATGGTATAGCTTCTACTACAACAGCAACACATTAGTCACCACAGTAATGATAAACTGAGAGATGAGTGGTGAGGGACCAGTAGATGTTGTGGAATACTTTTAATAAGAATTTAAAAAAACAAAACAGAACTTTCTTATCACTTAAAATTCCACACTCCCAGATTAATAATAGTAGATGTTTAGTAAGGAAAGGAAATACACTGGAGAAGGAAAGAAAAACTTTATTTTCCATATTAAAGGTGAATTGTTGTTGTTATGTACCGTGGAGTCGGTTCCGACTCATAGCGACCCTGTACAGGGTTTCCAAGGCTGTAAATCTTTACCGGAGCAGAAAGCGGAACAGCTGGTAGTTTTGAATGGCTGACCTGGAGGTTCGCAGCCTGATTCGTAACCACTACGCTACCAGAGCGCTACCAGAGGTTAATAGAGGCTAGAAAATGATCTGGAAGAATGCTTCAGCTAGGAAGTGCAGAAGCTATGTGTGTGTATGTGTATGTGTGTGTGTGTGGGGGGGGGGCGTGATGTATGGATTCCGTGAAAGATCACTGGGAAAGGGATAAAAGGGGTGGGGTATAGAAAGGAGGAAAATGATTTTGAAGTGAGGATAACATAGGTCCGCATTGGGAGAAAAGAGAGAAA
>NW_006408576.1:15551619-15563119 GCF_000296735.1 Chrysochloris asiatica
TAAAAAAAAATTTTTTTAATGTGAGAATAAAGTAATAGAAACCACTCAACTATTTGGTGGATAAACTGAAGCTTCATTTTTAGACCTGCACTTCATAGTTCTCTTAACTCCTAGGCATTCCTGTCTCAGCCTTCCCTGGGGGCTCTACCAGTGAGAACAACAATGTCAATTCAAACCAACCACAGCAAATTCAGATAAATATAACTAATATGCCGTAGGCTGTGCTTAGAATCCCTGGTTGTTATTTGGCTGCAAATCAATAGGTTGGAAATTCAAGTCAACCCAGAGGCAGCTAGGAAGAAAGGCCCGGTGATCTCCTTCAGAAAAATCAGCATTGGAACACAGTTCTATTTTGACACACATGGTATCCCTATAATTTGTAATGAGTCAATGGCAACTGCAAATACTGTGCTTTAAATATAGCCTCTCATTTGAGTTTCTCAGCAAGTCTACCCTTCTCTGAATATTAAAAAGTGACCAAAAGTTTCAAAATTCATGAAATGAAGCTAGAAAGCAAACAAGTCACACCTCCCCATTTCACAGTTTACTTCCTGGATGACTAAGAGGGAGGTCTAGGTCACCTGGCAACTCATAGTGTCAGTCTGCCCTGATTTCTCCTCGTGGGTGTCAAGTAGCAAACAGCTTGGGACTCACTTCTTGGGAAGAGTTGCAAATATCACAGCTATGAAGTAATTCCAAATGGATGAAATTGAAATAATTGAGCCTTTCTGCTAGCTCTCAAGCCAGTTGTAGCATACACTCTCAATTACTATGTAGTTTAGGTTTTGGTCAATTGAATGGGTCAGGATTCTCAGTGGCTATCCCTATAACGATATTTAATATAATGTAATGAACTCTGTGATGAGGTCTGTTGTGAAAAGCCAACCAATTGAAAGGAAGTGTCCTTTTGGGTGTACTCTGTCTTTGTTTTCTCCTGGGTCTGAATCTTGCATCTGGCTCATCCTTCAACCTCCTATAATTTGGACTAGAGTTAGTGACCTTATTTACGACCTGCCAATCCTGGGAATCATTAGCAACCTGCCTTTTTACCTGCTGTACCTGCCTAATGTCTGACCTGCCAAATTTGGTTCATCTGACCCAGACTTAGAACTCCCCAACCTTGACAACTGTGTGTGCCGTTTTGTTAATATGAACTTATTTTTATAGATACACATATATTTCACTGTTTTTTCTTCTCTAGAGAACCTAGCCTAGGACAATCTTTCAGTCAAATCCTGGACGTGGACCTCTAACAAGTTGAAAACCAAAAATCCACTAACATCAAGTTGTTTCTGACTTATAGTGACCCTATCGGTCAGAATTGAACTGCTCTCTAGGATTTCCTTGTAAATCTTTACAGGAGCTGGGAGCTTCATCTTGTTCCCACAAAGTGACTATTGGTTTGAACTGATGGCCTTTCCTTTAGTAGTCCAACGTCTAATGCACAGTACCACAAGGGCTATGTCAGTCATTGAAATCCTCCACAAAATGTATAGATTTGAAGATGTAAGCCTTTGTACTTAACATTCATTTCTTTTCAAATACTTCTCTAGGAAAAGAAAAGGCATGTCATCAACAACACTGGACTTGCCACCCAGCCAATTCTCATTCATAGTAACCCTAGAGGGCAGAGTAAGCTGCCACATAGGGTTTCCTAAACTGAAATTTATTTTGAGGGGAGCAGATTGTCAAGTCTTTTCTCTTGAGAAGCCAGTGGTTGGTTTACCCAACTGACTTTTCCATTAGCACCTGAGCATTTAGCCATTGCACTGGTAGAGCTCCTTGTTGTTATTGTTGTTGTTAAGTACTGTCGAGTCAGTTCACATATGATTTCCAAAGAGTAGCTGGTGAGTTTGAACCGCCGACCTTGTGGTTCAAGCAAACTTTGCAGTCCAGTATTTTATCCCACAGCACCTAGGATAAATAATAAAACCAACACCATTCACGTGAACTTGATTCTGACTCACAGCAACCAGAGATGACAAAGTATAACTACTCCATAGGGTTTCCCAATCTATAAATATTTATAGAAGCTGACAGCCTCATCTTTGACTCAGAGTGCTGATGGTTTTGAACAATGGACTTTGTGGTTAGCAACCCAATACTTAATCCACTGCACCACTAGAATGCCTTGGATGAGTAATGTTGTTGTTGTTAGGTACTATCAAGTTGGTACTGACTCATAGCAACCCTATGCACAACAGAATGAAACACTGCCCAATCCTGGGCCAAATTCACAATTGTTGTCATGCTTGAGCCAATTTATGTTGCCACTTTGCCAATCCATCTCACTGGGGGTCTTCCTCTTTTTCTCTGACCCTCCAACTTACCAAACATGATATCCTACTCTAGTGACTGGTCCCTCCTGACAATATGTCCAAAGTATGAGAGACAAAGTTTGGCCATCCTGGCCTCCTAGGAGCACTCTGGCTGTGCTTCTTCCAACACAGGTCTCTTGGTTCTTTTGGCAGCCTATGGCACTTTCAATATTCTCCTCCAACACCAAAACTCAATAGCATCGATTCTTCTACTGTCTTCCTTATTCACTGTCCAGCTTTCGCATGCATGTGAGATTATTGAAAATACCATGGCTTGGGTCAGATGCACTTTAGTACTCAAGCTGATATCTTTGCTCTTCAATGCTCTAAAAAGGTCTTGTACAGCAGATTTGCCTAATGCAATATGTCGTTTGATTTCTTGACTGCTGCTTCCATGAGTGTTAATAGTTGATCCAAGAAGAATGAAGTCATTGACAATTTCAATCGTTTCTCCATTGATAAGAATGTGGTTTATTGGTCCAGTGGCAAGGAGTTTTGTTTTCTTTACATTGAAATGAAATCCATACCGAAGACTGTGGTCTCTGATTTTCATCAGTAAGTATTTTAAGTCCTCTTCACTTTCTACAAGGTTGTATTCATCTGCATATCGCAGGTTGTTAATGAGTCTTCCTCTAATCCTGATGCCATGTTTTTCTTCATATAATCCAGCTTCTCGGATTATTTGCTCAGCATAGAGTTTGAATAAATATGGTGAAAGAATACAACCATGTATCACACCTTTCTTAATTTTAAACCATTCAGTGTTCCCATGTTCTATTTGAACAACTGCCTCTTGGTCCGTGTACAGATCCCTGAAGAGCACAATTAAGTGTTCAGGACTACTAATACTTTGCAATATTTTCCATAGCTTTTGGATGATCCACACAATTGAAAGCCTTTGCATAGTCAATAAAGCACAGGTAAAGATCCTTCTGATATTCTCTGCTTTTAGCCAAGATCCATCGGACATCAGCAATGATATCCCTCATTGCACATCCTCTTCTGAATCCAGCTTGAACCTCTGGCAGTTCTCTGTCAATGTATGCTTGCAGCCATTTCTGTATTACTTTCAGTAAAATTACCCATATGAGGTATCAAAGATATTGTCTGATGATTTCTGCATTCTGTTGGGTTACCTCTCTTAATAGGAGGAATAAAAAATAAGAAAAACTCTCTAGAAATTAACTTTCCAGAAGACACATTTGAAGAGTTTTGAGTTATCAGCCATTTTTTTTTTCAGATGATCAATCCCATTATCTCAAAATGTTCATATTTGGAGTTTCTTTTCCTGATTTTATCCCTTTTCTGTGAATCACAGTAAGCTATACATCTTCACTAAAAGCAGATCCCTGAGTTGTTTTTCCAAAACTAGAGCTTTTGTGTCCATTAGTCATAATTAAATATTGAAAAATTATTTTACTTTCCCAATAAAGCACTATCTTCTTTGCATTGTCTTTTTAATGTCAGTTATTGTGGTCCTCAATATCAAGAATTAGAAAGCATGATATCCAATCTCAGTGTGGAAGTACCAAAATCAGGGATCAATGGCTGGCTCATATCTCCTCTAAATGAATTCTTTCTCACAAAGCCTCACACTAATTGGACAACTGTAAACTACGAACTTCCTTAAAATGTAGTGTATTATTATTGTACTTGTTTTTATCATAAAGAAAACCTTATTTCTCTGTATCGCATTCTAATTTGTTCCTTTGGAATCCTTATCAGTTCTGCTTTCCAAAGGTCTCTGTAGAGCTGAAGTACTGGTGTACCTCAGATGAACATATTAAAATCAACATATTTAGTTTTGTTTTGCATTTCTACATCATATATCAAAAACTTGGTATGAAATCAGTTCCTTCACTAATTATTTTTCATATCATAAACATTTCAATTTTACTCTTACACAGTGGGAGTCCCTGTATCATGCAGTTAAACACTTGACCATTAACTGAAAGGCTGGTGGTTTGAATCCATTCAGAAGTGCCTCAGTAGAAAGGCCTGGCAAACTGCTTCTGAAATGTCACAGGCATGAAAATTCTATGGAGCTCAGTTCTACTCTTCACACATAAGATTGTCCTGAGTCATAATCGACTCAACGGCAAATGGTTTGTTTGTTTGTGTGTGTGTGTGTGTGTGTTTAAATGTATTGTCTTATAATGACCATATAACTTAATGTTCACACTGTTACAATTTTGAGTGTGAAAGGCAATGCTATTAACAATGTGGAAGGAATGGTTGCAAGAACAGAGAATATCTGGAGCAAACAAAAATCTATGACCATGCCAACTATAAATTTTTATTGCTGAAATATGATTTGAATGCATGCATCCTTTTACAATAAAGAAATGAATGCTGATTAATTCTGTGGTTCATTTTGTTTTCTTTCCCATTACTTGGCATTCACTGTGCAGGTGTTTCAAGAGAAGAGAAAATTCCTCTTTGGTCACCTTCATTGTTTTTATATCTTTGGTCAATTTCTTTGTATGTGAGTTATCCCCTCTCTAAATTGCTCCACTTTGTCTTTAGCCTTGCCAATACTCCTTTAATTGTAACTACCTTTTTGACTAATTTTTAAATGTTATAACGTAGGTGTTTTTGGAATCATGTCATTTCCATTGGGTATGGTATCTTTTATTTTTTATTTTTTTAATCTAGTGATGCTATCTTGAGAGTTAATTGTATGGCATTGAATATACACTCACTGCTCATTTGTTTCTACCAAAGCATCCTTAAGCTCAGGTTTCTGGGTTAAGATACATCTGCTTGGAAACAGTCTGTTCTAGCCAAAAGTGTGTAAGGAAAAGGGAAAAAGACTATCATGTATCACATGAAAATGTAAGGGAAAATGTGTACAGTTCCACTGAGGACTGTGCATGAAGTCTGAACTGGGCATTAGACTTTTTATGTGTGTTACATGGAATTTATGTTGCATGACAATTACTTTAGTAGAGAAAAGAACAAACAGTTTTACCACAGCCTAAATATCCTAGAGACCAAAAGTAGATAGTTCCCGGCTACCACTACAGAACTGCAAGGGCAGCAGTAGAAAAGGAGTAGAAAATTCAGACTAACAGAAACAGGGAACCCAGATCAGAAATGGTTGATACACTGTAAGGAACACAACCAATGTCATGGAACACTTCATGTACAAACTATCCACTGGGAACCTAATTTGCTCTGTAAACAAGCACCTAAGCACAATAAAAAATAAAAATAAATAGTTTTGTGAAGAATAACAAAGAAGTTGGTGAGAATTTCAATAAGAAATCTCAATGGAGGTTATATTTGATGAAGACTAACATATTTGCTGGAAAGTCTATGACAATATAATTTCACTCACAAAGACAGTCAGATAAAACAATTGATGCAGTTTCACAATCTTGTATCAAAAGCATAAGTCACAAAGGGATAAGCATTGATGACATGCAAATAGAAACAAATGGATTGTCTCTTGCTAGGGAAAAAAAAAAAATTGCTCTAAAACAACTGGGCTCATTTTGATTCAAACTATAGTTTCCATCAAAATAGGTTTGATTTTAATCTCTCACCAAAAGGGAAAAAACATGTAGAAAAGGTGGTATTTTTTATTTAAGGGAAAAAATATATATGTTTCCACCAAAAAAAAGAAAAAGATTAATAACATGGGAAAGACTTGTCCTATAATGTTGTTTTCTGCCTCCAAGTTATCCCCTTACTCAAAGAAATGAGATGACCAGTCTTGTGCCATCTCCTTGATGCACTGCAGATGAGACCACAGAGTTGTCATCAGCTGATTTACAGAAGTAGGTAACGATCCATTTTTTCTAGTTCCTCTTACTATAGACATTCTTCAGAATCTTATTCAGCAGCATTCAAACCTCCACTGACAGACAAGTGGTACATAAGGTTCATTGGTCAGGAATCAAACACAAGTTTCCTGAGTGGAAGGCAAGAATTTTCTGAACCAACACCACCAATTCTTATCCAATAATACTAAGCTCAAAAGACAGTATTCAAAATTGTATAATACAATTTTAGCCATAGTGAAAAATATACATACACCTAAATGCATATACATATAAAATTCAACAAATTCTCAGGCAGGGCTTAATGGTGGATTAGGTAGACATGCGGTGCAGAGCTCTGCAAAAACAACATAGAATAATGGACAAAGCAAGTTCGGGAGATGGTTCCAGAACTCTGAACTGCATATAAAGAAACATTTAGAAAGTTAGAAGGCTTACAACCAGTGGATTTTGTAGCAGACTCAAGAAATGCTGTTTCTGATCCGCGGCAGCTGCCAGCTCCCAGCTGTTTTGCAATGACATCAATTAATTCATACCTATCAATAATTACACTGAATGTCAATGGATTAAATACACCAGTTAAACAGAACAAAACTATAAGCAGCCATCTTGGGCATGATGGAGCAGATAAAGGGTCAGAGAAGCACTCCGAATGCAAACTTATAATGATCCTCAGAGATAAAGGTGTGGACATTCTTTTTTCTTTCACTGTTCTCTGGTCTCTCACTGTTTGCGAACCTCACCTCTGGTGACTAGAGGGGCTATCTAAGCAAGTGGACACCCCCTCACCACCGGAGGGTTCTACTACACATGAGCATGGATCTGCCCAGCAATGACTTCTGGGCCAGAGTTGTGGAAGTGGGAGGAGTCACAGAAAACTGCTTAAAATGGAATGGCCTCCCGGAACGGCCGAAGCTGACTGAGAAAAGGGCAATAAAGTCATATTCATTTTTTTATATAGATTTTTTTTTCTTTTTTATTCCTTATTTTCTTTTATGCAATTATAGATTTTAGAAACAAATCTGTTTTTTGGTTTTGTTTTGGGGCCTCCTTTTTACCTTCAGGAGACTATTTCTCTCCCTACATTATCCAAGAAGAGACAGCAATTGTGGTCACATAGCCAAGCTGCAATCACACACTGTAAAATCCCAACATCCAGGCAAGAGCTAATACCAGCTGCTATACACCAGACAGGCAGCCAACACCTGCTGTAGTTATTCTGAGTTAAGTAATAAGAAAAGTGAAAAGGGAAGCCAGTCTCCTGATTACATCAACCTGAAGGCAATCAGAAACCTCAATAAAATATTAACATACATTCATTTAAGTATTGAAAACCTAATTATTTACGAAGATGTCCAAGGAAAAAATTGACCATTTTGGCACAGGACAGAGTAACTAACACAAATGAGATGGAAATAGACCTTGACTTCCCACTGGAAGCAGGGCAGTCCTTGTAACTGCCTGAGAAAGAATTCAAGAGATTGATACTGAAGTGTTTTCAAAGTCTCCAAAAAGGATTTGAGAAAAATAAGGAAGAAGTCAGGAAAATGCTACAGGAACAATCAGATAAGATAGATATAGCATTGGAAACAATTCAAAACCTTCAAAAAGAGGTCAAAATGGTTAATAATAAAATATCAGAAATGGACAATACACTGAAAGGGTAAAGAAGTAGAATTAACAAGATGGAAGCCAGAACCAGTGAGCTAGAAGACAAATCTCCCAATACTGCTAAGATAGAAGAGCAAGCAGAAGAAACGATTAAAAAAATCTGAAGAAAGTCTAAGATTCATGTTGGACAACATGAAGAGGAATAACTTAAGAATTACTGGCATTCCAGAACAGGAAGAATTACACAAGCCCACAGAGGAGATAGTTGAAGAGCTTATGGAAGAAAATTCCCCTAACAATCTGAAAAATGAAAAGATTCAAGAAGCTCAACAAACCCCAGGAAGGATAAACCTCAAAAGGAAACCACCAAGAAATATCATAATCAAGCTCTCCAAAATCAAAGACAAGGAAAGAGTCCTGAAAGCAGGTAGGGAAAAGAGAAGCGTTACTTACAAAGACAAGCAAATCAGAGTAAACTCTAATCTCTCAGCAGAAACCATGCAGGCAAGAATGCAATGGGGAGACATATATAAAACACTGAAAGAAAAAAGAAAAAAACAAAAAACAAAAAACTGCCAACCAAGAATTGTCTACCCAGTAAAGCTGTGTATCAAATATTATGGTGTAACAAAACATTACCAGATAAAGAGAAACTAAGCAATTTAGTCAAAGACGACCCAGCACTTCAAAACATCCTAAAGGGAGTTCTTTGGATCAAGAACAAACAAGAACAGACAACAACAAGATATACGTCGCAGCACACCCAGAACTCAATCATCAGATGAAAGAATCCAGAACAGAACAAAACTATAAGAACAAATTCAGAGGATATGGGAGGTAAGTTTGTTATCAAAAAAATTACAGTGTGAAAGAAGGTAAAAACGTAGGAACAGAGATCCAGGTGGTGAGGAGGTAAGGTAGATTACAGGATAATGTAGACTATTCTAAATAGAGGAAACAGTTAATAGCATATAGGATAACTTCAAAGAAAATACTTCACAACATTCCAAGAAAATGAAAATCCAAAAAGAACATGGAAACATTAAAACTATGAAGAAATTGACAAGAAAGAATACAAAAAATTTGAACTCAGCAAAGGAAGGCATGCAGAACAAAGAAACCAGCAGCACCACACACACACACACACACACACACACACACACAAAAACAAAAAACACAATGACATCAATTAATTCATACCTATCAATAATTACACTGAATGTCAATGGATTAAATACACCAGTTAAGAGACGGAAAGTGGTAGAAAGGATAAGAAAACAAGATCCTTCAATATGCTGTCTGCAAGAAACACACAAAGACAAAAATAGGCTAAAAGTTAAAGGATGGAAAAAATTAGACCAAGCTAATTGCAATCAAAAGCAAGCAGGAATGGCAATACTAATCTTTGATAAAATGAACTTTAAGGCAAAAAACAGCATAATAGAAAAAGATGAACATTATCTCATGATTAAAGAGTCAATTGAACAACATGACATAACCATAATAAATATCTACACTCCCAATGAAAGAGCTCAAAAATATATGAAGCAAACTATAATGGATTTGCAGAAACAAATAGACAAATCTACAATAGTGGGAGATTTTAATACACCACTTTTGAAAAAGGATAGAACATGCAGAAACTAGAAAAAGACAAAGAGGAACTAAACAACACAATCAGCCAACTTGACCTCATAGATGTATACAGAGTACAGAGCATACAAACCAACAAGAGCACAGTACACATTCTTATCCAGTGCATATGGAATATTTTCCAGAATAGACTATGTGTTAGATCACAAAACAAACCTCCAAAATTTACAAATATCAAAATACTACAAAGCATTTTCTCAGACCACAATGCTATAAAATTAGAAATCAATAAAAATAAGAAGACTAAGGAAATAAAGTCAAATACATGGAAAATTAATAATACCTGCTTAAAAGCCACTTGGTGGTTGAAGAAATAAAACATGAATTCACAAAGTTCCTAAAAGATCAAATGCAAACTAAAACACAACATACCAAAAACTTTGGGACATGGTGAAAGCAGTGCTGAGAGGACAATTTATGGCAATAAATCCACACATCCCAAAAAAAGAGAAAACCAAAATCTACACATTAACACAACATATCCAACAACTAGAAACAGACCAGCAAACTAAACCTGCAGTCAACAGAAGAAAAGAAATAATAAAGATTAGAGCAGAAATAAATGAGATTAAAAAAAGAAAGAAAGAAAAACGATGGAAAGAATCAACAGAACAAGAAGCTGGTTCTTTGAAAGAATTAATAAAAAATTGACAAACCATTGGCAAATCTAACAAAATGAAAGAGGGAAGGACTCCTGCTTTTGGAGGCAGCAGAAGCAGAGTCCGGTAGGACAGGCTCTGTGGGGGAAGGGATGAAAACCCATGGTAGCTGCTTTCACAGAACAGTTCCAGAGCTCTGGATCAATCATAAGGTGTAGTGCATCTGTTTCCCATACCCATGGGTGGAAAAAATCACTGTATAAAGGAAAACATTGTGATTTAGAAATCGATCGGGACATGGGACTCCCTCTGCAGCCACTTCACCCTGGCTGAATTCAGAGGACAGGACCACAGCTGGACCAACACAGTGAACCAGTGATAAAAATCAGGGCAGTAAAAGGAGGTGTGGGGGGATTCTACACATTTTTTCCTCTTCTTCCCTATCGCACCTTCTCTGCCCAGCCCGGATGCCTTCAGGTGGGTGGGTGCGCACCCCAAAAGGGTCCAGCGTTGCGCCCACATTTTTCCCACAGCACAGAGAGGAAAAGCCCACTGGTCCCACTGATTCTTTGGTGGCTGCTTATGACGTCTGACTCTGGGATGCAGCCCTAAAGTTAACTTGTACGGGACCCTTTATACCTACCCAGCAAGAAAAAAGCAGGTCTGGTCAGACAGACAAACTATATGAACACTCTGTAAAACCCCAACATAAAAGGATACAACTCTTTTGAGAATTACACTATACACATGCAGATACCTAACAGACATTCAAAGATAAAAATAGTAGATAATCTTTCTCCTATTAACTGCTCAATATCTATCTGCAAACCTCTACGGTGTTGACTAGAGGAGGGGTCTGACCTAGTAGACACCCCCATCTACTGCTGGAGGTTTCTATAGTGCATGTGCACTACCTGCACAGCAAAGGCAACTGGCCAGTCAGCTATGGTTTTATTTTTGTTTTAGAGGGGTGGTTTTTGTCTTTGCTTCTGATTTGGGTCCTTTTGATCACACCTTTTTCCTGGAGGTAGGCGCTTTTTCCCCTTATGTTACTCAAGAAGAGACAGCAATCATGGCCATTTAGCCAAGCTACAAGCATATTGCATAATATTCTACCATTGAGATAAGCGCCAATAACAGCTGCTAGGCATTACACATGAAAAGGGAAGCCTATCTCCTGATAATATCCACCAGGAGACACTCAGTAAGCTTAACAACACAGCAACAAACATCCATTTGTTGTTGCTGCTATTGTTAGGTGCCATTGAGTCGGTACTGACTCATAGCAACCTTAAGCACAGCGGAACGAAAAACTTCACGATCCTGGGCCAATCTCACTACTGTTGCCATGCTTGAGTCAACTGATGCTGCCATTTGGCCAATCCATCTCATTAGGGGTCTTCCTCTTTTTCTCTGATGCTCCACCATATCAAATTTAGCATTAAAAACCCACCTAACTACTGAAAATGACAAAGAAAGCATAACAAAAATCTCAAAACATGTCCAAAACAGAAAAGAGTAACTGAGACAAATG
>NW_006408576.1:15563914-15564831 GCF_000296735.1 Chrysochloris asiatica
AAAAAAAACTGCCAACCAAGAATTGTCTATCCAGCAAAACTGTCAATCACATATGATGATACAATCAAAACATTCCAGGATAAACAGAAGCTAAGAGATTTTGTTAAAGCCAATGCAGCACTTCAAAACATCCTAAAAGGGAGTTCTTTGGACTAAAAAACAATATGAACAGAAAGCAACCAGAGATTTACAGACGTGGCAACACCACCTGAAACTCAGACGACAGAAGCAGAGTCCAGAAAAGAACAAAATTACAACAACGAATTCAAAGGAGATGGGAAGTCAACCAAAGATAAAAATAATAACAATGTCAAAGAAAGCTAAAAATAGGAACAGAGATCCAGGTGGTGAGGAGGTCAGGTAGATTACAGGAAACAATAGACTGTCTTGAATGGAGGAAAAAGTTAATAGACTATAGGGTAACCCCAAAGAAAGTTAATACTTCACAATTTACCATGGAAATGAACATCCAAGCAGAACAAGGAAACATGAAAATTAAGAAGAAACTGACAAGAAATAGCTCAAAAAACACAAACTCAGTACAAGAAGACATGCAAAGCAAAGGAACGAACATTACTACCAAAAATTAACATTATGGCAACAATTAATTCATACCTATTGATAATTACATAGAATATCAATGGATTAAATGCACAATAACGAGACAGAGTGGCAGAATGGATAAGAAAACAAGACCTTTCAATATACTACCTGCAAGAGACACACCTTAAACACAAAGAAAAAAACAGACTAAAAGTTAAAGATGGAAAAAAATATACCAAGCTAACTGAATAATAAACAAGTAGGAATGGCAATACTAACCTCTGATAAAGTAAACTTTAAGACAAAAACCAGCATAAGAAATAAAGAAGGATACTATCTCATGATCAAAGGGTCAATTGAGCAAGATGACAAAA
>NW_006408576.1:15568401-15584608 GCF_000296735.1 Chrysochloris asiatica
CATACCTTTCTTAATTTTAAACCATTCAGTGTTCCCATGTTCTGTTCTCACAACTGCCTCTTGGTCCATATATAGATTCCTCATGAGCATAGTTATGTGTTCTGGAATATTCATACTTAGCAATGTTGTCCATAAAGAGATGCAAATCAAAACAACAATGAGATATCATCTCACACCAGCAATAACAGCAAAGATAAAAAATGTAGAGGACAATAAATGGTGGGGAGGATGCGGACAGACTGGGATGCTCCTGTATTGCTGGTGGAACGCAAAATGGCCCAACACCTCTGGAAATCTTTATGGCGCTTCCTTAGAGAGTTGGAAATAAAAATATCATATGATCCAGAAATTCCTCTACTTGGTATATATCCACAATAAATATGAGCCATAACATGAGTGGATATATGCACACCAATGTTCATAGCAGCACTATTCACAATAGCAAAAAGATGGAGACAGCCTAAGTGCCCATCAATGGAAGAATGGCTAAGCAAACTTTTGGTATATACACACAATGGAATATTAAGCTACCTTGAAGAATAACAAGGAAGCTGCAAGCCACCACATAACATGGTTGAAGCTTGAGCACATTATGCTGAGTGAAATTAGTCACAAAAGGACAGATACTGCATAAGACCATAAGAAAAGATACCCATAATAAAAGGGAAAAAGAAATTTTATTGTTTGGGGGCGTGGGTTGAAGGAGGGGACATCAGAGCACAGGGCAGGGAATATGGCAGGGTATATACACATCATAGTTTGGGTTTTGGGGAGGACAATACACAAAAGGGGGGAGGGGCATGGAAGAACATGGTAGATAGGGGAACACGGAGGCAGGTTTGCATGGGCTAAATGGAACAGTGGTAAATAGTGGTGTGTGCTCAACCTTGGAACAACAGGGCTCTGTGATATAGGCATTGAGGCATAGACTGAATGGGTATGAGAGTGGAAATAATGTTAAGATACTTGACGGTCTTATGAATATTGGATTCCCTTGCCTACTATTGTAAAATAGATACTTGATTGGAATAGAAATGAATATCAGAAAACATGGTTACAGAAATTTTGTAAGCCTGTCTTTAGTCTATAACTGATTGTTATGCCAAAAGGAGCTCTAGAATTTGCCCAGTGAAATAGGCTTTCTGTGCTCCTTATATGGAATCCTGAGCCCCATCCAGAACCTTTTGAGTTGGGACATTCCCACTTCAAAGGACAAGAAGACCAGCCTGGAATAACTAGAGGAAAAGAAGATACATCATGAAATAAAGACCAACAGGAAAAATCCAAAATAAAAATGACAGTATGATTGGCTATTACAAGAACAAGCAAGTTGTTTGCTGGTGACCCATCAAGGCAAGCAATCAAGTCCCTTCAGGACAAATCCCCCTCCAAGATGGAAACTGAAAGGGAACACATGAGTAGGCATGTAAGCTTGCTGGTGACCACATTGGTTTCTTGGTGAATGGAAGAGAGGTAAGACAGCAATGAAGATATGGACTGAGTTCAACCACATTCTATAGACTCCTGGTGATCTGGAGATAAGAGAGAGATGAGGGGGGTTGTTTAATCCAAAGTGTGCTGAGACCTTGCACTCCTGAACCCACCGACAAGGACATAGCTACAGAGGCCTGGAGCTGAGAGTGAAATGCTCAACTCATGTGACATGAGGACAGACACACCAGATAGTACCTTGTAGATAGTACCTATTGACCTAACTCCGATGGCTTGATGATCAGAACTCAAAAGGAAGATTAAAAATAATAATAACTGTTTTTGTTTTTTATAAAGGAAACAAGTATAAATTGCTACAATTTGATGAACTTGATCTATATTTATGGATGTAGTAGTTCTAAATACCAACTGAGAGGTAAGGAGTCTTCACATCCAAGATCAATCATATCCCCCTCTGCATACTGGGTTGATAGAGAAGGGCATCCTAAATCAGAGTGTGGGTGGGGAGGAGGTAAAATCTCCACTGAATAGTTTTCATTTTGTCTAGATGGGTCTGGTAAAAGGAGACTGGGATAAGACATTTATGATTCAATAGTGAGTAATTGTTATCATGACTAATTGCGACTGTCACACCTGTAAAGGTAGAAGTTTTGTAACAAAAAGAAGGGAGTAGTTACTCTTTTTTTTTTTTTTGTCTTAAATGTTTTATTGTGAATTATGTGATAGTTTACATGGGAGAACATTAGTTTTACATTCATTCTGTCGTATATTGTCTCATTGCCATGGTTACAATCCCCTCCATGCAATCCTTCTCCCATACCCCCCAGGTCTTCAGCACACAGTCCCTCTCCCTCTCTGGATCTAAAGTCTCCAGCTGCTCCATCACTCTACATCGTCAAAAAAGAGGGGAGTAGTTACTCTTACAGTCCAGGAACACAGAACTCTAGGACCATCAAGGGAGAAGAGCATGAGAAGAATGTGGAACCTATCCAGAGAAACAGCGACACCAGAGATGGATAATAGATCAGGGCATGGAGAAAGACAGAGCAGCTGAGGATTCTAGACTCATGGAAAGGGAAAGGCTGTTTGCTGGTAGCCAGGTGCTGGTAGCCAGGAAGCAGGCTTGCAGAACGTGTCCTTTGGTTATTTAAATGGTTATATATTTCTGAATGTTTTTGTGTACATCTCCCTGCCCCTGCCAGAAAAAAACAAAAACAAAAACAAAACGAAAAA
The DNA here is from genome assembly GCF_000296735.1 of Chrysochloris asiatica. NCBI lineage: Eukaryota > Metazoa > Chordata > Mammalia > Afrosoricida > Chrysochloridae > Chrysochloris > Chrysochloris asiatica. The sequence continues at coordinate 15,571,087 of NW_006408576.1, forward strand.
CAGAGGGATAAGAAGCAAATACTATTGAATGGTTATACACAGAGGAGATTGTAATCTTTGCAATGAAGTGATGAATGTAACACTGATGTTTCCCCTTGTAACCTATCACTCAATTCACAATAAAAACTTAAAAAAAAAATAAAAATCCAACAAATTCTCTCCTCGAAACCTAGTCAAATAAGCCAAAATCTTCAATATGATTACCACATAATGCTACAATCACAGATAACTTTTTCTCAGTTATACATTTTACATCTTTCCACATTTTCTGCCATGAACATACATTGTTTTTTAAATACTTTTTTTTTTTTTGCAAAAAAAGAAGACAATAGGAAAACATAACAACAGCCAGGAGATTAATGACTCACAGAAAGTTTTTCAACAAAAAATCTGAGCAGCAACATCTGTCCATTTACTCCTCTCTATCTCCATCTTCCCAACAGAAAATCTCTGGGCTATATATGTTGAATTATGGGAACCCCATGTGTAATAGCATAAGAAAGCTTCTACTCTGATTTACCCAACTCTATGAGATGTGCAAAGACAGGGTAAATGACTTTTGCTAGAAATGTTCTAACGATATAGGTGCATTATCACAGCCTCACCCACAGATAAAACTATGCAATCCTTGCTTAATAACTACTTAGCTGTTGACAGTGGCCTATGCTCTTTTGGCAATGCCTGAGAAATGCTGGATTCTCAGTACCAAGTCTTGCAGGTGTGCTATCACATTCATATGTTTTAGTTAATTAGACGCATTCTCATAGGTAGAGAACACTCATAGTGAATAGAAGCTGAGAGCCATGTCCTCAGACCAGATACAAAGGACATGCCCTAGTCTCACAGAAAGTCATCATACTAAAGAGGAACATACTGTCAAAACAGCCACTACTATTCCCTGGGGGTTGGATGATCTAGAAGAATTCAGAGTCAGCATGGGTGGGCAATTTCTCCTAGGGCTTCAAACTGGTTTTAACCAGTTCAGTCTTGGCTAACATAGTAAATTCAGAACAGACTCAAATTTGCAAAATATGGGTGTAGTGGAATGATGACTAGAATAAGAAAAACTATGGGTCCAAGTCCTAGGTCAAGTGAGTCAGAAGAAGCATACTGAACCTTTTCAGAAGTCTAGTATGGGAGATTGGAGAGTTACTAGGGCTGCGGAGAGCAACATGGTTGGCTACCATCTTGAGCTAAACACTACTGTTTCTGGCTGTCCCAGTAAGAGATTTGGTTCCTATGCAGCACACATTCCAATCTTGTCTTCTATAGAGGGAGATCAAGTTTCTAGCAGGGCATCAACCTGTAATTTTTTCCATTCCTGCTATCATTCTAGTACATCCACATTTTGCAAATTCAGGTCTGTTCCAGTTGGGTCTCATTGGTCATGGCTGAACGAGGAAGAACCATTTGAATGTCTGGTTTCTTCAAGTCACAAGGAAAATTCCAGCTAGGCACCACATGCTGAATTCATTTTAGTCAATGGAACAGCTGAGCCTCTTAATGTTCCAGGAAGCAGTTAGTGGAAGGGTTTCTCTCTACAGTCCCTGCTCCCACTTCTATTTTAATGATAGACAGTAACAGAAGGAAGGCAATGTAGACAGGATGGCTCCTTTACCACAGGAGAAAAGATCCAAAAGAGTGCCCATTTACAAATCTGACCAGTTCCCTGGAATTAAGGAGGCACAATTATTCCTTACATGAATGTTGTGAATTTTGACTCCCAAGATTTTTATGCCATAGAGGTTTGGACAGGGTATCTCATTTACTAAGAGGAAATTCCCTAATCATTAATGTTCCCTTACCTTCTTATTAAAGTCAGAGTTGAGGGAAATTGACAAATCTAAGGGGATGACGTCTCTTCAATATCCTGACCAAGCTCAGTATGGACACCCCTAGAACATCCATACCTCACTACTGCAAAATTAACAATGATATATCTCATTCCTTTCAAAAACAATTTGGTTCTACTAGCTAAAATTGAAGTAATAAGGCTGAATTAGACAGCAAGTAAAAATACCAGTAGATTAGAAAGAAATGATTATGTAATCACTGGGTCAAAATATTACAGCAATAGAGAAGGAACTAAAATCTGGTTCTCCAAAGTGTACCTGCTTCTGATTTCTAGTTGTGCCTCTAGATTTATAAATAAGCACAAATGTTCAGCAGAACTATTCCATATAAGGAACACACACACATTAATTAATACATGTTTGGGGTGTCTGATCTGACTCTTATGTACTTTTTAAATTTTGACCTGCTAATTAATCATCTTCCCAGGAGTCCTGGTATGGTGCTGTAGAATAAGCATTTGACCACAAGGTCAGTTTGACCCCCAAAATCAGTGGTTCAAATCACTCCTCAGAAACCCTATACAGTGTCACTATGAGTCAGAACCGACTCGCCAGCACTTAACAACAATCATTTTCCCAAGAGTTCCTGTCCTGTACCTTCAAGGTCTCTTGTATATATTATGTGCTTTTTTTTTTTTTTTAATGACTTATTATAATTCAGGCATCACAAATATCTGTAGATTTATCTTTACATTAAGTCTTGCATGTAGATAAACACAATGCATAAAAATAGTAAACAGCATGTTTTACTTAAAGGATCACAAGCTTTGGAATCTGAGAGACCTATGGTAATATGGTAATATCTCAAATCATAGCTTACTATCTTTGTTACTTTAAGTGGGACTCAGACTCCTTATCTTAAAAATGAGATGGTCATTTGTATCTGGAAATGTCATTGTGATTACAGCAGTAACAAAGAGGTGACACATTAAGTGGAAGCTGTGGCTAGCATGTCATCTTACTCATTTGACAAAAGTTCAGTTTCCTTGGATAGAACATCTCACCTACCATTTATCACTATATATGAGTTGTTTTTAGTTCAGTAATTGCTTTGTTATTGTCATTGCTGTGTTTAATTAACTAAAATAAATATCTAATAAGACTTTGTTGGCAGGATACCGTGAGATGTGGATATAAAAGAAGTTTCTATCCTCTAGGAACTTAAATACGTATTGAAAATTAAGTCTAATACAACACACATACACAAAGAAATGGTATTAAATTAAGTGTCTAGTGCATAGGATATTTTCTGTAAATACTTGTTTACTGAAGCGATGTGATAAATGCAGATTAAAGATAAGAAGATATCATGAGTGATCATGACCAGAAAAAAATCATGTCTTATTCATTTCATTGACTTCTTCAAGCAGCACAGGGTCCTGCACGAACTGGGTTTATGATATATGTTGGGATGAATAACTGAGAGATTAAGTATATTGATTTTGAATAAGTAAGCAAGAGTCCACTGGTTTCATGAATGGCAAACAACTGAAGCATATTTTTTTAAACAAAAACAATGAACATTTGGGTTTCTACAATGCATATTTTGCTTGTTTTTACTGAGAGTTTGTGATGGGTATTATTTTTGTGAGGGATAGTGGGCTTTAAGCACCATTGTTGTTGTTAAGAGCTGTTGAGTCCGTTTCTACCCATAGCAACCTGGTATAGGGTTTCCCAGGAGCAGATGGTAAACTTGAACCTAGGACTTTGCAGTTCAATAGGCTTTGTAATCTGGGGCATTAACCCCACAGCGCCACAGGAGGACTCCATAAGCACCACACAGGGAGCTATTATTCCTGGTCAATTTAGTTTTTTCAAGTGCTCATTTGCTATTCTGTGTCCTTTCAGCACAGAATACCTGGTGTCCTGAGTTCTGGGAGGTCACCCTGACCTATCAGCTAGTTATGTCTTGGATAATGGCCCCTATAAATGTGGAAATGGCAGGAGCCCAGAAAGAGTGCAGGGTTGGCTGGAGTTTTAGTCCTGCCATCTCCAGGAGTGCTGGCTGGATTGGGTCATTTCTAGACATTTTTATAACAAAGTATTTTTGCTCTACATGTATACCTGGACTTGAATTATAGAAAGAAATGGTAACAGCAGTTTTGTTCAATGCCCTCCTGCTCACCCAAGAGAGAATCACAAACTTGTAGAGCTGGAAGGCCCCTATGAGACTTCTATTCCTTCAACTTGGCAGATGAGAAGGCATGGGCCAAATGGGTCAATTGGCCTCAAACAGGCTGACAGGACAGTGGGCAGATGAGGTGCCAGGGGCCTGCAATGCTGGCCAGCACTGCCTGTTCACCAGGCTTTTATGAAGTCATGAGACAATTTATTTAAAGTTATCACACTTGAGCTGCTGGTGCACCAGACATAACCATCTCTGGGACGGTCTCCACATAATTTCAGGCACAATGCAGATGCTTATTTAGGTCACAGTCTGGAAGTACCAGAAGTAAGAAGCCATGACACTGCAGAAATAGTCTGGCAACAGTCTCCTTAATGGTAAGAATAGTACTATTTATGGAACTGGGGGCCAGACACTTTGCAAACAAGAGTTCCATGAAAGAAGAGATCAAGGTTAACTGAATACATTCTTCAAAGTCTCCTCTTTAATGAGCAAAGGAATTAGAATTTGAACAGGATTCTATCTGATACTAATGCCATGGGGGGTTTTGTGTTGTTTTGTTTGTGCCTATTTTGTTGTGTTCCCTCCACCTAACTGCTTTGTGCACTGCTGCTGCCTTTATGTCCATTTTGGAACTCAATACCAAGGAAATGCTCAATACCAAGAAAATTATAATGTATGCCAGAGTATCTGACCCTCTCAAGTTGTTTTGTACTCTCTCCCTAAACAATTCTTACTCCCTCCAACGTGTCTGACCTCCCTTAACTTATAAAATGTTCATTAAAATATGGCAAGTGCTCAGTTAAAGTAAGTGCAAGAGGATGGTGCCCTAGTGTTGCAATAATTAAGAAGTCGGCAGTTCAAAACCACCAGCATCTCTACAGTAGAAAAAAGTGGCAGTGTAATTGGAATCCTGGTGTGGTGCTGTAGGATTAGCAGTTGACCATAAAGTCAGTTCAAACTCACCAACTGCTCTTCAGAAACCCTATACAAGGTCTTGGCTATGAATTGGAGCCAACTCAATGACACTTAGCAATAATAACAATTTCTGTGAAGGTTACAGCCTTGAATACCCTCTGAGGTAGTTCTGCTCTGTTCTATGAGGTTACTATGAGTCACAATCTATTCTATGCCAATCAATGTGTTTGGTTTTGGAGTTCACAGGAGAATGGAATTGATCCCAACCTGGAGAAAGCCCTCTGGGTATTGTTATAATGCCTTTACTGCTACAAAGATTGAAACAGGAGGAGGTAGGTGAGGAAGACCACATGGGAAGGGGGAAGAGCACAAGTACATTTGAAAAGACTCAAGAACATCCTGGCTGATATAGAAACCTATCAGCATTTGGATGATGCTCATTCTTTTTACAGCTTCTTAGACTGAAAAATCAAACCAAGCCTGCAGATGTCAACTTGATTCTAACTCACGGCAAGTACATGAAGGACACGAACAGAGTAGAGCTTCTAGAGGGTTTTCTTGGCTGAAATCTTTAAGGAAACAGTTTACCAGGCCTTTCTTTCATGGCACAGCAAGATAGGTTCAAACTGTAAAACGTGAGGTTTTAATCAGTCATAAATCGTTGGCACTATTCTGGGACAATTATATTAAAAAGAAACACAAACCATCCAACTGTACTCCCACAATCAAAAGGAAAGGAACAGACAAGTTAGAAAGACATCCTGTTCCATGCTATCTCTGCCCCACCTACTTGTACTCTCCTTTAGTTTTTTCCCTCTTCCATTTCTATTCTTCAAAGAATTAAGTTGTCACTCTTGCCCTGGAATGTCCCTACCCCCATCAACTGGAATTGATTTCTCAATTCTTCTGATGAGGAAAGTTTACCTTATGTCTATCTGTAATTCCCTACAACACTTTCTAATGTTGTACTTCACAAGTAACAAAAGATGAGTTTATTTGAACTGAATTCCTATGCTAAGGAATGTATGAAAAGGGTAGATAAGATGGTAGTTTAAATATAAATGGGGATTTTATCACCTGGAAGAATAAAGTAGTGTTTTAAGAAAGCCCCATTCATGTGGGGTGGAAGGAGTGTGTAGGTATGAAATAAGTAGTATGGAATTTGCAAGAGATGGGTCACAGTCCAATTTACACTACTAATTATGTTGCTGTTGTTAAGTGCAGTCAAGTTAGTTCCGACTCATAGCAACCCTGTATAGGGTTTCCAAGTGGTGGCTGGTGAGTTTAAACCACCAACCTTGTGATTCAAACTGACCTTGTAATCCTATGCTTTATCCCACAGCGCCACTCCAGGACTTCAACTAGCTATAAAATAAAAGGAGCTCTGGTAGCATAGTGGTTACGAACCGGGCTGATGACCTAAAGGTCAACAGTTTGAAACTACCAGCCATTTTATGGGAGAAAGATGAGGCTTTCTGTTTACATAAAAATTTATAGCCCAAGAAACCCTATGCAGGGTTACTATGAGCTGGAACCGACTCCACAGCACATAACCACTACCAACAACAATTTTAGAGAATTTGGTGAGGATTAAATTAGACAATGAATACGAAAAACTCTCAGCACATTCTAAAGTGCTATATAAATGTTGTTGAGAGTCATAGAAAGATAGGAAGTCCCTTAATGAGATGGATTGACACAGTATCTGCAACAATGAACTCAAACATAGTAAATATTGTGAGGATAGTACAGGACTGGTCAGTGATTCCTTCTCTTTTATATAGGATTGCTATGGGTCAAAACCAACTCAATGGCACCTAAGAACAACAACAGGGAATTCCTCAAAATGTAATTTGCTGCTATTGCTTTAATTGCTGTTGAGCTGATCTGACGTGGGACTCCCAGTACAAAGAAAAACTGTGCTCCATAGGGTTTTCAAAGTTGTGTGCTTTCAGAATCAGATCACCACACCTGCCTTCCATGGCACTTCTGGGTGGGTTTGGATCACCAAACTTTGGACTAGTAGTCAAGGATTTAATCATTTGTGCCACATAGCGACCTGGCTACTAATGGCATTGGTCTCACTGTTCTTCCACTTCCAATGGTTTTGGATCATTGACATCTGAAGCTACAAATGAGTTGCTGAGTCTACACTCAGAGTTGCCTCAGTTGATGCTAAGTAATTCCTTAAAGGCTGGCATTTCTTCCAGGGCAGTGGAAGGAACTTGGGGCCTTGGGGTGGTTAAGAAAGCATTTCAATCTTGATGCCTGGCATGGTGACTATGTGACTGGCCCTGATCCTCTTCTATTCTCTGTGCTTCAGCCACCTTATCTCAAATCAAGGATTTGTCCTCGATGGCTTCCAGGACCATTTCTGGATTAAGAATTTACTGATCAAAATTCTAAAATTTATAAAATGAGCACCGCAAGACCCTAGGGTTCTAAGACCATAAGCAGTTGATCATATGACATTTGCACTTTACAGTTTAGTTATTTTTTTGTTTGTTCCCCCCCTCCCTTAATTCTCCTCCTCTAGTTCTAAAAGTCTAGTCCAACTTTTCCAAAAACAAGGTTTAATATCTGGAGTCCTGGTGTGATGCTGTGAATGAATGTGCAGGACTGCAAAATTGGTTTAAATCATAAGGTCCGCAGTTCAAGCTCACCAGGCACTCCTCAGAAACCCTATACAGGGTCTCTATGGGTCAGAATCAACTTGACGGCCCACAACAACAACAACAATGGCTATATCTCTCTCATTTCCCCTTGTTTTCTTATATAAAAGTACATTACTCAATCTTTTTCCCCCATTGAACCTCATTATTCAGTTTATCAATGACCACAGGTTTGCCCCTTTCTAAACCTGCTACCAAAGAAATTCTTCAGCCACATTAAGCAACCTGATCAGGACAGAAGTTATGAGCTCAGGCTACCAACATAGTGCTTGAATGAAAAAGTACCTAAATTAAGTTGGGTGTTATAAAACAAACTCCTGAGTTCTCACCAAGAAAAGCTCCCTGGTGGTGAACTGAATTGAGGAAATTACTCATGTTCAAGTTGAAGTTCTGATTCACAGGTCATTACTATACTCTCACTAAAGCTCCTGTTGTGCTTTGGACAAGGATTCTGGGATGTCCACAGCAGGAGCCTGGAACAATTCCAACCTGGGGTATTTTACCAGGCCCTGAGGGCCTCCCTACCCTACCTCCCTGTGAAACACTATTAGGTGATTAGGTCATTTCCAAATTTGACTGACCCATGTCTTCAACCATATGAAATAACATCAAATTAACAAACAATAGCTACACCCCCACCGTGTGTCAGACTCTGGGCTAGAACCTATGGGAGCCATATAGAAGTCCTGAAGGAGAAAAGAAACTCACAATACCTGAATTTTTTTATTTTTATTTTTTTAAGCAGCAAAGTATATGAGAATAATGCCAAAGAGTAATTTATAAATGGGCACACAGCTAAGAAAAGCTGGTAAAAAAAAAAAAAAAAAAAAGAGAGAGAGAAGATTGGTGGCATGGGCCACACACGAAAGCCTTGAGATGAATGGACATAGGCAGGGCCCACTAACTAGGGGATGCTGCACAGAAAGAGTAGAAGATCATTCTCCAGACAGGCACATGCAGGAGGCTACAGAAGCATCCTAGAATGATAGCCACTCTACTGATTACTACTTCACTTCTTAACATGACACTAGGACTTCAGAGTCTGAGATGCTGAGAAAGTTGAAAGTGTTCCAACCTTAACATATGCAACAAGCAAAAGCGTGGAACAGTTCAAATTGCACCCGCATGGAGGTTGGGAGACATAGCAAGTACAGGAGCATGGGCCAGGCCCTGGAAATTCCTTGAGCCTCAGTTACTTCACTTGTGTGATGGGGACTAATAGCAGCAGTCTCCTGTTTTGTGGGATCAGTGTAAGAAGCAATCGAGGAAGTGGATATGCTGCCATGAACGGACTTTAACTACTCTCTGACTGCACAGTATTAGCACCAAGAGCAGTAGCAGAAACAGGGAAATTAGCAGGAACAGAAAGAATCTACTGCCTTAGTAGAAAACACCAGCTCTGGAGTTGGAGAAACAACTTGAATTTCGTCCTGGCTCATCCATTTTGCTTGCTTCTAACATCAGAGTTTACTCCATCTCTTTGTACCTGATCTTTTTCACCTGTAGGCTAGAGACCTGGTGTGGCACTATAGGATAAGCAGTGGACCTTGAGGTTGATTTGGACTGCAAGGTGGTAGTTCAAACTCACCAGCCACTCCTTGGAAACCCTATACAGAGTCTCTATGAGTTAAAACCCACTAGATGGCACTTGACAACAAAACAGGAATAAGAACAGTTCCTCTATTCCTCAGGATTAAACGCAATAATACTTATAAAACCCCTAGAACATTCTTGCCAGAAAATAAGTATTCTAGTCACATTTTTGCTGTTCCATGCCATTGAGTTGGTTCCGACTTCTTGCTACCCTGTATAGGGTTTCCGAGAAGTGGCTGATGAGCTTGAACCACCGGTCTTGTGGTTCAAACAGACCATGCTGTTATTACTACTAAGAAAAAGACCTGGTGATCTACTTCCAAACAAATAAGCCACTGAAAACCCTGTGGAGCATAACTGTACTCTGTGGTTCATGGGATCATCATGAGTCACAATCAACTGAAAGGCAACAGGTGTGGTTTGGGGTTTTATTATTATTACTACTACAATGGTTATCATTGGAGTCTTGGTGTAGCGCTGTGGGTTAATGCGCTGGACTGCAAAGTCAGTTTGAAACGTAAGGTCAACAGTTTCCCTCAACAGTTCAAGCTCACCAACCGTTCCTTGGAAACCCTATACAGGGTTGCTTTGGGTCAGAACCAACTCGATGGCACTTAACAACAACAACAAGAACAATGGTTATCATTATTGAGAAGGAACAGTATGGACCTGTGTGCTTTTCCCTTGGCCTGCAAGCCTGCTCCCCTCAGTGAATCCTCCACTGATTTCTGATTGCTCTTTGACTCTCAGCTCTCATGTATCTCCTCCAGAAAGCTCATCTGAGTCTCCTGTTCAGTTGCCCATCATATGTGTTTCTGCTACACCATACTTGCATGATCACTTCTCTGTCTCCCTCTCTGGCCCATAAGCTTTGTGAGGGCAGGGGCTCTGTCTACCTTACTTAGCCTACATCGCCATCACATAGCAGAGTGCCTGCCACTTAGCAGGAACACAAAACAGGTTTGTTAAATGAATGGGTAGATTAACTACGTGATCACATAAACAGAAACTATTACACTTCAGAGACAATCTTTTCTCTAAAAAAAAGTTATTTAACTGCTTTTGGCACAAGAAGGATGGACTTTTGGAAAAATCGCTTGCTGGTCTATTTTGAGTCTCCCCCTTATGGACTCCAGAGGCTAGTAGCATCATAGTCCAGGCCAGCCCTCTCCTGGCTCACACCCCACTCTAAAGAACACCACTATTGGAAGGGCTGAATAGGAAAGGGCGGGAGACAGTAAACCCCTGCCAAGAAACTAGCCACTGCTTTTCTGCCTCAGGAAATAGCCAAGGCTGAGAGGAAGCCACCACAGGTGTCCTTTCCACAGGGTCCCTGTTTATAAGTGTCCCCATGAAATAGGAAAAACAATAATGAACACCAACTGACTACCCTGTGTTTCACACATTGCTTAAGCACACATTGCAAATGTTCTGATTTGGATAATTTACATTTCTAGTACAGGGAATCAGAAATTTGCTCAAGGACAGAATTCAAATCCAAGAATTACAAAACTTCTGAACAGGAAGAAACACTGAAATAATCCAAACACCAGAAGATAAAGCTGAGGGCCAGGGAGCCAAGGGGACATGTTCAAGGTCAGAGCTAATTAGTCCTGTGAGCCAGAACCAGGACTCACTTCTCCTGACCCCAGGTCCAGAGACTTTCCATTGTACTGGGATTTGTGATCATTTAGAAAAGTTGTTGCCTGGGCAGACTAATCAAAGTAACCAATTTAACTTTAACTAGCACAGATATAAAAATATTTTCTGGTCTAAACTTTGACTTACAGTTCGGAACGGAAACACATTCCATGATTTCTTCTTTGCCAAAACCAGTATTTATGGTACTTGAGTGAGCAGTAAATTACCAGTTGCAAGCAAAAAATGTCCTTTCTACATGTTCACAAACATATCATCACCTCTAATACTACATCACTATAATAAAATATATGACAAATTAGATTATATTTGGGATAATTTAATCAACTGTCTAATACCTATCCTATCAACCCATGAAAATGATTCATAATTACAGTGTATTTATACTTAAATATTGTGTTGTTAGGGTTCTGACTCATAGTGACACCATGTACCACAAAATGAAAAACTGCCTATGCCTAGTACTGCACCAACCTCAGTCCTTGCTCTGTTTGAGCTTATCCTTGCAGCCACCGTGTCAATCCTCAACATAGTTTAGTGCTAATGGCCCAACAATAAGGAGCTCTGGTAGCGTAGTGGTTACAAATCGGGCTGCGAACCGAAAGGTCAGCAGTTTGAAACTACCAGCTGCTCCGAAGGAGAAAGAGGAGGCTTTCTGCTCCCATAAATATTTACAGCCTCAGAAACCCTGTTCAGGGTCGCTATGGGTCAGAACCGACTCTACAGCACTTAACAACAACAATGGCCCAACAAGTCACTTTCAACTGAGCATAGATCTTCTCTCTTAGATAAACTTTTATTATTCAGTTTGTGAAAATTAGAAAACTAGCCACATGTACAACATCCATTTATCTATTATAAACTGCTGCCTACCCTATACAGGGTCACTATAGGTCGGAGTTGACTTGACAGCACTTAATAACAACAACAACAGTGGGCTAATGCGCCAGACTGCAAAAGCCATTTGAACTGCAAGGCTGGTGGTTCAAGCTCACCAGCTGCTCCTTGGAATCCCTATACGGGGTCGCTGTGGATAAGAACTGACTCAACGGCACTTAACAACAAAAACAACATAGTGGTTTGCTTCAGAATGGTGACTAAGGACAAGAGTATGTAAAAGAAAATCTGTTTCAGAGCCCCATTCATCAACTCACTGAGATAGAATTTTTCTTGACTAAAAGACCCTAGGCTTCATAATCTCAATTTCTAAAATAAAAACAACAATAATCATAAAAGAAAAGGAAAGAAAGAAAAATACATTCATGCAAACAATCAGAACTTTTTGTGGTGCCTGCCTGGTAGTTAAGCATTGGATTATTTCCTAGGTGTTCACACTTGAACTACATTAAGACAAGCCCTCTGGGGATAATTAGAAGGTTGAGTTTTATCTTATTCACACGTGCATATTATGCCATGAATAATATTTTCTCAACCTTTCTTGAAGGCTTCACAGAGCAAGTTGGTTTGTGGCAGGGAGACAGCAGTGTGCCAGATTAGGGATGGTGTGTGTTCTCCACTGTGTTACTTCAGCCTTGAAAAGTGAACTTCAGTCCAGATTTACATGTACATTGCTTCTTTTTCTTTTCCATTGACTCATAGGAGACTGTATGGGTTTAGGAACAGCTTGGACTCTGAAGGGATGTATACCTAATGTTTGGCCCTTTCCCTCAACACTTCTTGCCACCAACCTTTTCATCAAAATTGCAAATTCCTTCTCTCTTCAACTGTAGCTTTTACAAAAGAGCTTCTACTAAAACTTCCCCTTGTCAAACCAATTCTCCTTGGTATTCTCAATTTATTAGTTCCTCCCTTTCCCAGTACAACCCTCTTGATTATTTTTTAATTAGTCTGGTTGACCACAAAGAACAGGAATTTCACACTTAGCTGCTTTGGCATCCGCAATATAGCATTAATTCCTATTAAATGGCATCCATAATATAGCATTAATGTTTGCCACAAGGCCAGCAGAGGCTTAAAGTTGACCATTTCACTTATCAATACCTTCAACTTTCACAGCAACACTTTCCCATGATCTCAAAGCACATAGGGAGAAAATTTAAGTGTAAAAAAAGAAAAAGGCATCATGTTTGATAAACTAATGGATTTCCGGGTAGAATACCCAAGAGACGCTATTATTCGATCAAAGATAATAATCAGTGTTTCTTATAAGCAATTTCTTCCCTGCATTTCTCAGAATGTGGCTAGTTGCTGTTGAGTCTGCTATAATTCATGGTGACTTTATATATTTGTTGGTGTTAGGTGCCATTGAGTCAGTACCAACTCATAGCGGCCTTATGCACAATAGAACAAAACATTGCCCGATCCTGGGCCAACCTCACAATTGTTGCCACACTTGAGACCACTGATGTTACCACTTGGCCATCCATCTCGCTGGGGGTCTTCTTCTTTTTCTCTCACCCTCCACCTTACCAAACATGATATCCTTCTCCAGATACTGGTCCTTCCTGACAATATGTCTGAAGTATGAGAGATGAAGTTTGGTCATCTTGGCCTCCAAGGAGCACTCTGGCTGCACTTCTTTCAACACAGATCTGTTGGTTCTTTTGGCAGTTCATGGTACTTTCAGTATTCTCCTCCAACACCATAACTCAAAAGCATCAATTCTTCTACTGTCTTCCTTATTCATTTTCTAGCTTTCGCATACATATTAGGTTATTGAAAATACAATGGCTTAGGTCAGG
>NW_006408576.1:15588989-15609177 GCF_000296735.1 Chrysochloris asiatica
TTGAATTTTTTCTTGAGTTCCCCTAACTTGAGAAATGCTGAGTATGTTCTTCCTTTTTGGTTTTCTGACTCCAGATATTTGTACATTTTGTTGTAATATTTGACTTTATCTTCTTGAGCTGACCTTTGAAATTTTCTGTTCAGCTCTTGTAGCTCTCCATTTCTTCCATTTGCTTCAGCATCTCTACACTGGAGAGCAAGTTTCAGAGTCTCTTCTGACATCCACTTTGACCTTTCATTCTTTCTTTTCTTCTTAATGACTTTTTGCTTTCGTCCTCTATGATGTTCGTGATGTTATCACACAACTCTTCTGGTCTTAGCTCTTTAGTGTTTAATGTATCAAATCTATTCTTCAGATGATCTCTAAGTTCAGGTGGGATATATTCAAGGTCATATTTTGTATATAGCAGAACTATAAAGACCCAGTTCTGTGTAATCTTCATAAATATTGGTACATTGGAGTTAATTTTTATGGATATTATGTTAATCGGTCTCATTCATGGCTTCTATCATTTTTATGAACATTCTACATTAGTAAAAAGAGGAAGAACCCTAGCAAGATGGATTGGCAAAGTGGAAGTATCACTGAGATCAAGCATGGCAACAATTGTGAGGTAGGCCCAAGATTGTGCAGTGTTTTGTTCTGCTGTGCATAAAGTCACTATGAGTCGGTACCAACTCGATGGCACCTAAAAACAACAACTACTTTAGGAAACATAATAATGATTTTATTGATTTGTCTTTTCTGTTCAAAGTAAGTGAGCTGAAGTCTTGCAGTCTTCTGGTGGTGGTGGATATGTGCCATGGAATCAGTTCTGACTCACAGCAAACCTGCATAAGGTTTCCAATACTGTAAATCTTTACAGGAGCCAGAAGCCTCATCTTTTCTAATGGAGCAGCTGTTAGTTTGAACTGCTGACCTCGAGGTTAGCAGCCTGACTTTTAACCACTATGCTACCAGAACTTCAGTCTTCTAATCCTTGCTTTTAAGGAATATTCTGGTTGTGTTTTGCATATGACTGATTTGGTCATTCTTCTGGAAGCCTATGGTGTACTCAACATCCTTCACCAACACCAAGAAAGCATCAAATGCATTGATTTTTCCTTTGTCCTACTTGTTTATTGTCCTGTTTTCTCATTTTTATACCCAGTTTTTTCCTCACACATGAGGAGATTGTAAAGACCATGGTTTTCATCAGGCACACCGCAGTTATCAAAATTACATTTTTGCTTTTCAGGACATTAAAGAGGTCTGTTATAAGAGATTTGCCTGATGCAATACACCATTTGATTTCTTGACTGCTACTTACAGACACAGTCCTGGTGTGGTATTATAGGATAAGTATTAGACTACTAACTGCAAAAGAAGCTCTGGTAGCGTAGTATTATGAATCGGGCTGCTAACCGCAAGCTCAGCAGTTTGAAACTACCAACTGTTCCACGGGAGAAAGATGAGGCGTTCTGCTCCCTTAAAGACAGAATCGACTGCACGGCACACAGCCACCACCACCACTAACTGCAAGGCTGGCAGTTCGGACCCACCAGTCACTCTTAACAACAATAAATTCTATAGATATTAATCATTAATTCAAGTATAATGAAATTGTTGACAATTTCAATTTTTTCTCCATGTATCATGATGTTATTTACTGGTCCATTTGTTAGGATTTTTGTTTTCTTCACATCCAGATATAACTCATACTGAAGGCTATAATCCTTGATTTTCATCAGTGAGGGCTTCAACTTCTGGCAAGTTTCCTGTCATTGTATAACTGTGGCTGGCTGGCTGGCTGGCTGCCATGGAGTCAATTCTGACTCATAGCGAGACCCTGTACAGGGTTTCTGAGGCTGTAAATCTTTATGGGAGCAGACGCCTCATCTTTCTCCCATGGAACAGCTGGTAGTTTCACACTGCTGACCTTGCGGTTCACAGCCCGATTTGTAACCACTACACTATGACTGTAGTTATTTTTTAAATTATCTTCAGTAAATTTTTCTAGTATGTGATGTAAGTGATATTTGTGATACTTTCTTTAATCTCCTTTCTTTGAGTTAGGTATAAATATGAATATGAGCTATCTTCCAGTTAGTTAGCTATCTTTCAGATTTCTAGGTATAGATCAATAAGAACTTCCAGCATTAAATCCATTTTTGCTATTGTTAGTTATGTTTGGTCAAGTAGATTCTGACTCATGATCCATTTGTTAACACTTCCCAATAATGTTTCTTGGTGTATTTCACTATATGAGTATTTATAATGGGCAGCAGTTTTTGCTGTTTAATTTAAGAGAAAATGTGAATGCTGTTGTGGAATGATCTTTCTTGAAATCAGAAACTAATCTAAAATTTAAATCAGCAAAACTAATACTGATTTCAAAGACAAAGTCAAAATCAGGACAAGTAGACAGAATATTTTCACTGTTAAAAAAGAAAAGAGCACTCTGTGCCCTGGTGGTGGTCGTGGTGGTGACAGTTGTGTGTCGTAGAGTCAGTCCCGACTCATAATAACTCTGCTTAGGGATTCTGGGGCTGCAAAGCTTTACAGGAGCAGACAGTCTTATCTTTCTCCTGTGGAATGGCTGATAGATTCGAAGTGTTGACCTAGGGGTTTGACAGCTTAGCTTATCATCCAGTATGCTACCACATTTCCTTAATATGTGCCCTACTGCCCAATTTTAAGGTACTTTTGGATTCATACTGGTACCTTGAGTTTGTTAGCATATATTTTGTTTATGCTTCTGAAACTTTTAGGATAAAACTTTTAGCCATTATTACATGGATGATGTAATAATACAAAGGGAAAAGTCTCTACCAAATTGTAGCACTTGTTTAGAACCAAATTCTATTTCACTTATTCAGAAGTTTATCTGTAAATAACAATAATCTTAACACTTTAAATACATAAGTCCATTGAAATGTAAGTTCTAAATAAATTCCTTTTTTTTTTCTGTCATTTTGCTCAGTAATAGTAGAGAAAATAAGAAAGAAAAGATAGAATTCATATAATTTCATAGAAAAATAGATTTTCTTTAAAACTGTTGTCTGAGAAAAGCCTTGGATCTGAAATAATCCAATAAAACAAAAAATACCCTCTCAGATATTCCTAATTCATCTATACTTAATGTCTACCACAGACTGGATTCTCCAGGAAGCAGATGCTAAGAAGGAGTTGGAAGTACAAAGGTTTATCTGGGAATAACACCTATTAAAAAGAAAAGGGAGGGAATAGGACTGGGTAAGAGGAACTACCAGATTGTAATGCTGACAAGATAAAGTCTCTGCCAATCCACCCAGGAACTTCAGAACAAAGAACATCTTCAGAGGAATCCCAAATTGGGCCAAAAGGTCTATCCCTTCATTTTACTTGGGAATCTGCTGGGGGCTGCCACAGGAACAGCAGACCCTAGGTTGGGCAGTTGAGACACATCCAGAGGAAACTAATATCTAAAGCTATCGGTTAACCACACTATTGCAGCTGGGGAGAGTCTAGTTATGAAAGGGAAACTCAGTAGCACTCTGTATCTACAACATGGCAAATTTGACCAAAAAAAGCAAAAACAAAACCATGAGGAGCATCAAGCACTTTTAGGGCCTGCAGACTACATATTCTGAATGATATTGCACCACAACGCATCTGAATAATCCAAGAAATTGAATTATATGGAGAAAACCATGGCATCAGGATTGGAGGAAGACTCATCAACAACCTGCTATATGCAGATGATACAAACTTGCTTGCTGGAAGCAAAGAAGACTTAAAATACTTACTGATGAAGATCAAAGACTACAGTCTTCAATATGGACCTCAATGTTAAGAAGAAACAAAATCCTCAGCATTTGGACCAATAAATAACATCAAGATAAAGGAGAAAAGATAAAAGAGAAAAGATTCAAATAAAAGATTCATTTTGCTCCGGTCAACCAGCAACACTCATGAAGGCAGCAGTTGAGAATCAAATGACATATTGCATTAGGTAAACCTGCTGCACAAGACCTTTTAAAGTGTTAACTAACAAAGTTGTCAGTTTGTAGTCTACTGTGTGACTGATAGAAATCATGGTATTTTAAATTGCCTCATATGCATGTGGAACTTGGAACATAAAAAGGAAGACCAGAGAAGAATTGATGAATTTGAATTACAGCGTTCAAAAGAATATTCTAAGTACCATGGACTGTCAGAAGAACCAATGTGCATCAGAAGAATTATAGCCAAAAGTCTCCTTAGAAGTCAGATGTTGAGACTTGGTTTCTCATACTTTGGACATGGTTTCTGGAAGACCAGTCCCTAGAGAAAAATATCATGTTTGGTAAAGTAGAGAGTCAGCAAAATAAGAGGAAAATTCTCACAAAGAATGATTGACCCTCAACAGTGGCAGTAGCCATGGGCTCAAACTTAACAACAATTGTGAGGATGATGCAGGGCTAGGCGGCACTTCATTCGGTTGTGCATAGTGTCACTGTGGGTGAGAACCAATGTGACGGAACCTAACAACAGCATGATATTATATGATGAGCACATGACATATTGCATTTTAAAATCTGTTGGACACTACAACACAATGAGTAAACTCTGATGTAAACTGTTATTGTTATTAAAGGGTTCCTTCTCATAGGGACCTTGCATAGGATTTCTGAGGCTGTACATCTTTGCAGGAACAGAAATCCTCATCTATTTCTCAAAGAGCTGCTGGTATGCTCAAACCACTGACTTGGTGATTCACAGTTCAGTGCTTATTCAGTAAAGAGTCACCATGCTCCCAGTGTAAAGTGCAAAGACTTTAATTAATATAGTAAAACTTGTCAGAACTGGAGCAAATAAGCTAGAAATTATCAGAAGAAAACTTACATAAGTGATAGAAAAGTGGTAAGATTACACATGCCAAAAGCAGAAAACTTGAGATTACTAGAAAAACAAAGCAGTCCTGTCCAGTTCTGGCTCTCACAGGTTTTACTAAAATAATGTATCAATATTGGTTCATTAATTGTAATAAATGTATTACAGGATTGCAAGACAAGAGGAGAAATTGCATCAGGCGTGGGTGAGGGTACATAGGAATTCTCTATACTTTCTGTACATTTGTTCTGTAAACTTAAAATTTCTCTAAAAAATAAAGTCTACTAAAATGGAAAATCAAAAAGCCTCAATTAATATCTGCAGTCTCCCAAAATCCCATCAAATTTTAATGTATGAGTAGGCTTCAAAAAGTTTATAAAAATGTTTCATTATCTTTTCATTCCTTTTTTCCAAGAACTTTTTGAAGGTCCCTCATCATACTTTGTTAAAATGAGTAATTTACATAGAAGATCAAGAAAGGTTTACAAGTTGGAGTTAAGAGCAAGTCAGAAATATGCCCCAGTATTAATATGCAAATGAACAACTCTCTTCTTAGCAGAGGCTTTGCATTCATTTACATGAACACTACTATTGTTAGGTTCCAGGGAGTTAGTTGATTCTGTCTCATAGTGACCCCATATTCAATAGCAAAATGAGATTTCGGAAATTTTTTAGGAATTCACATGTGTGTCAGAATAAAGTAACAAACTAGTTTATTGAAGTGGCACATTGCATTTTGGCCTATTGATTAATTCCAATATAGTTGAATTCCTTGCTAGAATTAAACGTGTTGGAATTTTGGCACTAAAGTACTAACTTTAATTGGTGTGCAGCAAATAAAACTCTATATTTTCTCCATCTGTTCCTGGGATCATCTTATATTTGCAAAGGCTCACAATGAGATAATAGGCCAGATTTGTAAAGGGTATTCTCCATTTTAGCCCAAGCAATTAAAATGGAAACACAAAAACTGCCCCCACAATTGCTTAATTGCAGGTGCAATCAATAGCTGGCAGGTGCAATTAGCCAGGACCTCATTCAAAGGCTGTGAGTGACAGATTACTCAATAGCAGGCATGATGATTTCACATGTATTTTTGTATTCAAAACTATTCACAGACCCCAAAATTGATAAATAATGGGAAAGCCTCATGAAACATTTCTTTACCAAACTAATTGTCTGTCATCACAAATGAGGTTTGGAGTCTAATCCCTACTTGAGGGGTTGGCTAAAGAAAAGGGAGCAATCCAATCCCTGAGTTTATCCAAATTCCTTTAGAATCCTTTGAAGAAGGGAAAATTCAGGACTATCTTAGATCTTAAAAAGACCACTCCTTAGATGTGTAATACTCTTGTCATGGAGTCCTGGTGTGGCGCTATAAGATAAGTATTGGGATGCTAACTTCAAGCTCAGTGATTCAAACCCATAAGTCACTCCTTGGAAACCCTATACAGAGTCCCTGTGAATCTGAACCAACTTAAGAACAGCAACTGAATCTAGGGAACTTAAAAATAACAACAATCAAACTCTTGTCATCAAGATTAATCCAATACTTACTACACATGCATCATTTATTCAGCAAAAATTGTTAAGAGCTTTCTATCTCCCAGGAACTAGGTACAAGAGTAAGAAGATACTCTTAGTATCTTACAGCAACTGAGATACAAGAGTAAGAGAAGCTAATATTCTCATAGGAAATAAAGACTAGCAAGCAAGCAGATGCAATAAATGCCATAATTAAGATGATATAAGGGTGGGAATAGCAGACAAGGTACTTCACCTACCTACTTTAGACTGGAGAACCTTGTGGGGTGGTGGGAGGCTGAGCAAGGACAAAGTACCAGATTTTTGTAAATGTATGTATGTTCATTCAAGAACATAATGATCAACTGATCATCTAGGATAAAATGCTTTCTTAAAGATTTTTATCCTGCATCTATTGTTGTTGATAAGTGCTGTCAAGTTGATGCCAACTCTGTATAGGTTTTCCAAAGAGTAGCTGGTGGGTTTGAACCACTGACCTTGTGGTTCAATGTCCAGTGCTTATCTTACAGCACCACACCACATATCCATTTTTTCTTGTTGTTATCTGTGTCAAGTCTATTCAGACCCATAGTGATTCCATATAGGGTTTCCAAGGAGCAGCTTGGAACTGTCAATCTCATGGCTCACAGTTCAGTGCTTACCATACAGCTCTACATCAGGAGTCTTAGATATCCATTTGTTTTTGTTGTTGCTGTTGTTAACTGCCACTGAGTTGGTTCCAACTCATAGTGACCCTGTATAGTGTTTCCAAGGAGTAGCTGTTGAGCTCGAACTGCTGACTTTGCACTTCAAACCACCTTTGCAGTCCAGCATGTTAACCATAGCACCAGACCAGAACTCCAGATATCGATGAGTATAACCTAAATGCTTTAATAAGTAAATTCAAATGCATTTAATAAGTAAATCCAAACATAGATTTTGGCCCAAATGCCACAGAAATTCATTAATCAAGACAATAGATTTAAATCCATACAATCCATAATTTTATTATTAACTATAAATAATAGTTACAAGATTATATTTTTTCACCATATTTATTCAACCTGTATGCTGAGCAAATAATCTGAGAAGCTGGGTTCTATGAAGAAAAACATGGCATCAGGATTGGAGGAAGACTCATTAACAACCTGCCATATGCAGATGATACAACTTTGCTTGCTGAAAGTGAAGAGGATTTAAAACATTTACTGATAAAAATCAAAGAGCACAGCCTTCAGTATGGATTACATCTCAATGTAAAGAAAACAAAAATCCTCACCACTAGACCAATAAACAACATTCTTATCAATGGAGAAAAGATTGAAGTTGTCAAGAACTTCATTCTTCTTGGATCAACTATCAACACTCACGGAAGCAGCAGTTAAGAAATCAAACGATGTATTGCATTAGGCAAATCTGCTGCACAAGACCTTTTTAAAGTGTTGAAGAACAAAGATACCAGCTTGAGGACTACGGTGCGCCTGACACAAGCCATGGTGTTTTCAATAACCTCATATGGATGAGAAAGCTGGACAGTGAATAAGGAAGACCATAGAAGAATTGATGCCTTTGAGTTGTGGTGTCAGAGGAGAATATTGTAAGTTCAATGGGCTACCAAAAGAACCATTAGAACCGTTTTGGAAGAAGTGCAGCCAGAGTGCTTCGTAGAGGCTAAGATGGCCAAACTTCATCGCTAATATTTTGGACACATTGTCAGGAGGGAGCAGTCTCTGGAGAAGGATATCATGTTTGCTAAGGTGGAGAGTCAGAGAAAAAGAAGAAGACCCCCAATGAGATGTATCAGCCAGGTGACATCATTGATGGCATCAAGTGTGGCGGCGGTAGTGAGGTTAGCCCAGGATCCGACATTGTTTCGTTCTACTGTGCACAACAATATATATATATTGTTGTTGTTGTTAAGTGTCGTCGACTCGGTTCCAACCCATAGCGACCCTGCACAGGGTTTCTGAGGCTGTAAATCTTTATGGGAGCAGAATGCCTCATCTTTCTCCCGCGGAACAGCTGGTAGTTTTGAACTGTTGGCCTTAAGGTTCGCAGCCCGATTCGTAACCACTATACTACCTGAGCTCCTTATACATATATATATATATATATATCTATATATACACACACATATATTTATATGAAGTCCTTGTGTGGTGCTGTGGGCTAATGTATCAGACCTCAAAGTCATTTGAACTGCAAAGTCAGTGGTTTAAAGTCACCAGATGCTCCTTAGAAAGCCTATACAGGGTCACTATGGGTCAGAAATGACTCGACGGCACTTAACAACAGCATATATACATATACATATACATATACATATACATATATATATATATATATATATATAATATACAAATCAAAGCATTGATAAAACTAATGAGGAAAAAAGATAAATCTCCAACCACAGTTGGAGAAAGTAACACATTCTCTTAGTAACTGAAAGAAGAAGCAGACACAAATTTCAGAGGACATATTTATATATTGAACAATACAAATAAATGATCTATTTAATATATGCAGAACACTAAGCCCAGTAAGTAAAAACACACACCCTTTTCAAGTGCATTTCTTCTAGGGCTAATTTAGTCCTACTATTAAGATTTGGTGTGGCGCTATGGGTTAATGCATTGGACTGCAAGGTCAGTTTCAACTGCAAGGTTAGCAGTTCAAGCTCACCAGCTGCTCCTTGGAAACTCTATACAGGATCCTTATGAGTCAAAACCAACTCAACTACACTTAACAATAACAACAACAACCAAGATTTGGTATGTTTATTGTATGTTGTGGACTTCTGGTATGGCACTGTAGAATCAACACTGGACTTTGAATTACAAAGTCAAAAGTTCAAAACCACTAGCTGATCCTTGGAAACCCTGTACAATGTTGCTATGAGTTGGAGCTGACTCAATAACACTAAACAACAACAACAACATTGTTCAAAAAGAGAGGACTGATCATTTTATCTGGTTAAAGCTTAAACATCTCCTAGTCCTGGTGATGTGGTCCAGGTTAATGAGCTGGACTGCAAAGTTGGTTTGAACTGCAAGATTGGCAGTTCAAATTCACTAACTACTCCTTGGAAACCCTATACAGAGTCAACATGAGTTGGAACCAACTCAACAGCACTTAACAACCACCAGTCCCATATAAATTCTAGAAATTATTCATCTTACATCTTTCCAGTAATTCTTGCCTCAGTCTTGTCTGGCATCACAGAATTTCACACGATGCATGTGCTGCTTAGTAATTCACAAGAGAATCAAGGGAAAGTCTATGCAAAATTCTGACACTTTCTGTACAGAGTTCATCCTTTCTCATAATCTATCTCACCAATTCCTGTACTTCTGTCCCCACAACCCCTCTCAACTCAGCAATACTATTATCTGCTAAATTCCACTTCCTTGTAGTATGATCTGGTAAATGCCTTTATGTGGAAAGTTAGGCCTTATTGATTCTCCTCCAGTGACTGAAAAGTTGTTTCATATATTTAATCCAGTTACCTACTTGTGTATAGCAGGATAGTAAGTTTGATTCCAGTTACTTCATTATAGTTGCTTGCTTTGTTGTTACTGTTTTTTAATTTCTAAAAACTAAAATATAGTTTATTGTCCGTTAATGTAACTAGATTCATTGAACTATCTTGATGGAAAATGCCCTAGTACAATTTTACCCTCTGGATCCTAGTCCTTTTTAATGTCATTAAGAATGTGTTTCATCTTTGGTATATCATATGTGGATTATCTCACACACAAGGCTATGAGTCCATGTGAGGCAGGCATCTTAGAATCTTGCAGTGGTTGAATCAATATAGATCTAAAAGGGACCTTAAGAGCTCATCTAGTACAATTCCTCATTCTTAGAGGTGGAGTAGGAACTGACGAACTGATCATAAAATCTGTTCCATCTTATCCCTGGCACAAAACTAGACTCTATCTATCATGCAATTACACATGGCCATATGCAGTGACATCAGTAAAGTTGGTGTCACCCTCCCCACTTCCCTACCCCCACCGTGAACCTCCTCCCATACCAGACCATGAAGAATCCTTAATAAGTTATCAATTTTAATCATAGAACGTGGTTGTGTTGTTCTTAAGTGCTGTTTAGTCAGTTCCAACTTATAGTGACCCTGTATAGGGTTTCTGAGAAGCAGCTGGTGGGTTTGAACTATCAACATGTGGTTCACAGTTCAGTGCTGATCCTATAGCACCACACATGATAGATATAGTTCTAAATTCCCTAAATGTAATAGTCCTTAAATTATATGAATACTAGCAAAATTGCTTTGTGAACTTTCTAAAATGTATTATAACAGTATTTGTTACAGTGTAATTAGTAACTGAATGGAAGCCTCTTGACTTTACTCCTTCTTTTTACTTTAATTAGTACTTCATTCTCAAAAGTTATTGAGTTAGGTTCACAAATATTTACTTTTACTAATGATCACAATGTTGTAGTTAAAATATCAGAACTGTAACTCACTCTTGTGGCCCAATTTTCAGCCAGGCAGTAGATAGGTTTACGGCAGGAGTGGGATGGGGAGACAATAGCAATTGTAAAGGGTAGTCTATTCACCCTGGGATGGTCTACCATTCAAACTCAATAGTGCAGCATTTTCTTAATGACAAAGTTGAGAAAGGAGAAGAAAGTGGTTGGAATGCAAATAGGAACTGCAGGGAGGAAGCAGGGTAACTGTTTTTGCATGGCAGGGATTATAATCAATGAGATGAAATAAATGTGTAATGTGTTGAATATAAAGCTGATGATCTTGTCTGTAAATCTTCTCTCAATTCACAATGAAAAGTTTTTAAAAATCAACAATGATAAAGACTGGAAGCAATGAAAACAACAGTACAAGTTTGCAGAGTGTGCATATGAAAAACCCCATGATTTGAAATGTCATTGTCATTAGGTAATAATGACAGCTCTGATCAGAACACATTAGAAGGTTCAACAACTAAATTAGCATAGAGTATACAAGCATCAATATACCTTGTATGTAAGCTGGGTTTATAAAATATTGTTTTGTGGTTATAACTAACTACAGAAATGTTTTTATTTAAAAATACTATATTTCTGCTGAAACACTGCACAAAAAAATGTTATGGACAGTCATTTTGCTGTCGCCTTGTGCAGTCCACACCCCATACTCTCCTATTGATGCCACTGGCCTTGTGATTGAGTTGAGACCAACAGAAACTGGATGTGATAGATTCATTTCTAGGATCAGTCTATTTAAAAGTACTTCCCATACACTCTTCAAATTTTTCTTATCCACCAGCTCAATGGGAAGGATTAAGAGTTCTTTGAGGAGAGCAGAACCATAATGTGGAATGATCCTTGATCACTGAATGATAATTTGAAAGACTGTCCACCAGTTAAATGCACAATTGGCTTTTACATGAGTGGGAAATTAAATGTGTTAAGCCACTGGCATGTAGGGGATTTACCTGTAACAAGTATGGCATGGTAGAACAGGACTGCAAGGTTGGTTTGAACCACAAGGTCAGAGGTTCAAACACACCAGTCTTTCCTCAGAAACCCTATACTGAGTTTCTATAAGTGGGAACTGACTCGACAGCATGTAACATCTTTCTTTAACAGTTGCAGTGCAATAGGATAAGCATTGGGCTGTGAGGTCTGATTAAACCACAAGGTCAGCGTTTCAAACTCACCAGTCACTCTTTGGAAACCCTATATAGGATCACTATGAGTCAGAAGCAACATGATGACACTTAACAACAACAACAAAACCTATAACAGCATCTAGTGTTACCTAACAGATGCAAAAAGGGAAACGCACATCTAGGATAGTAATGGTAGTATCTAGTTCTAATATTTTTATACCAAATATTTCCACATTTGCCCTACGAAACTCACTGCCATTGATTCAATTCTGACTCATAGCAACTTTATAGATCAGAGTAGAACTGCTCCTAGGGATTCCAGACTGTAACTCTTACGGAAGCAAACAGTCTCATCTTTTTTCCAAGAAGCAGCTGGTGGGCTTGAACCATTGTCCTTGCTGTTAGCAGTCCAGCATATAACCCACTGCACTTTAGTCCTATAATTCCTACATAAATTCTATTGTTGTTGTTAAGTGCCACCTTGTGGTTAGCAGCCCAATATGTATCCCACTTCAGCACCAGGGTTCTTTAAAATATGATCAAGTACCCTAAAGTAGCTTTGGAAATCAGTAAGGATTTTTTTGTTGTTCAATCACATTTACCCTTAACAGATATGGCCCAGTACATAAAACTAATAAAGAACTTCATCAGAAAAATTTAAAAGAGCTAATCACTGGCTTTCTTAGTAATAGCTATTTGCCAAGTAATGTTTGTTGTGTTGTTAAGTGCTGTTGGGTAGGTTTTGACTCATAGTGACCCTTTCTAGGGTTTCCAAGGAGTAAGTAGTAGGTTTGAACCACCAACGTTGCTGTTAGCAGTCCCTCAGCACGACACCAGGACTCCAAGTAATGTTTTGCTGTTGTTGTTGTTAAGTGCCGTTGAGGTAGTTCCAACCCATAGCAACCCTGTATAGGGTTTCTGAGGAGTAGCTGGTGAGCTTGAACTACCAACCTTGTGGTTCAAACAGACTTTGCATTTCAGAATATTAAATCACAGTGCCACACCAGGACTCCAAGTAATGCTCAGAGAAGGGTAAATTATCAGGCTAAAAAAAATAATCAAAATACTTTCATTTAGAAAATTTAAATAAGCACTTTGTTGTTGTTAAGTGCTGCTGACTCATAGCTACCCTGTATAGTATTTCTGAAGCTTTTAAATCTTCAAGGGAGCTGAAAGCCTCATCTTTCTACCAAGGAGTGGGCTCAAACAGCAGCGCATATCTTATGGCTCCACCACACTCCCTTAAATAACCATTTGTTGTTGTTGCTAAGTGCCATCGAGTCAATTCCAACTCATAGTGACCCTAAATAGGGTTTCCAATGAGTGACTGCTGAATTTGAATCACTGACCTTGTAGTTCAGACTGACCTTTCGGTCCAGAAGTAATTCCACAGCACCACACCCAGATTCCTAAATAAAGACATTGTGTTATTGTTAAGTGCTGTCCATTTGATTCCAACTCGTAGCAACCCAATACAGGGTTTTGGAGAAGCAGCTGTTGAGTTTGAACTGAAGACCTTGTAGTTCACAGCCCAATGCTGATCCTACAGCACCATACCAGAAGTCCTAAATAGCCATGTTGTTGTTGTTGTTGTTGTCAAGTACCGTGGAGTTGGTTCTGACTCATAGTGATCCTGCACAATGTTTTCGAGGCTGCAAATCTTTACCAGAGCAGAACGCCTCATCTTTCTCCCATGGAACTGCTGGTACTTTCGAACTGCTTATCTTGAAGTTGGCAGCCCGACTTGTAACCAAATAGCCATATAAGATAGTTAAGCAGACTGTTGAAATCAGACCCTAAGACCAAAGCCACTAAGATAAACTTGTCTCAAAAGGTCTAATTGTTATATAATGTGGACAGATACTCTGTGTAAGCAGAATATTAATGGCTCATACAGCATGAGGTCTTCTTTCTATCCCCTTCCACCTGCTAGTACTATATATGAGTTGAAGGCTTTGGCCAGGTAAGTCCATTAAATGCAATTTCCTGGCACCACTCAAGCTTGAAAGTCCAGATCTCTCAGCTCCAAATCTACTTTCTTTTGCCCTGCTTTGTAATACTTTGTAATACTCACTTTTCCCAACTGTATAATGACTTTCATATCAGAAGCAACAGACTACTGGGGTTCCTTATACAACCTTAGCAAGACTTCTCTCCATTATTACAATCAGTATAGTCACTCTGGTGAATGGGACTATTGAATGTTAAGACTTCTGTCATAAGAGGGGGTTTCTGTTCTAAAAACATGTCAGCCCTTGATGACATACAGTCATATGGAAATAGGAAACTAATCAGCCAAATCAGCTGTTTTCTATGCCCTTCTGCTTTTGCACCTGTCCCCAACACTGTTAGTCATGTGTGGAAAGTCCACCCTGGTGTTCAGTTCCACAATGGGAAGAATGAAAGGAAGAAAGGAAACTCTTCTTCAAGCCCATCTGACAGGTGGTGCAGGTCCAATGGGAGTAAGATTGTTTTCCCTCTCTCTCTTTTTATTGAAACAAACTCCCAAGTTCTATCATGAAAAGATAAAAGTTAACATGGCATTATCATATCCGGGGATATTTATTCACCCACAGCTCTCAAGGGACTTGGGTATGACCATATGTATGAAGCTAGTGAACTGAACTCTGACAAGTTTGGCTGGCTGAAAACTTCCCCCAAAGTAGCCATTTTCAAAGCAAAGAAGTGCAGGTGCTTTGTTTCCGGTGCTGAGATGACTGGCCTGGTGGTAATGACTCAGTCACATATGTCGTGGTTATCTGTCAGTCAGTGTGCTGGAGCTCTGGGGATGGCCTCTAACCACACGAGAGCATCAGGCTGGGGTGTGTGTACCTGGAGCTACCAGACAGCTAGTCACAGGCTCTCTATACAGAACTGAGGTTTCTGGGCTCCATATAAAACACAGGTGTAGCAGGATGGGGGTGGGGGGTGGATAAATTCTCTCCATTGTTTTTATAACAATCCTGTCTCGTTTTCTATAGTGCAGCCTTAAGTCCATTAAATGCAATTTCCTGGCACCACTCAAGCTTGAAAGTCCAGATCAAAAGTACCGAGTGTCCCAGCTGTGTGCACTTCATTCAGACTGAGCGTTAACCACAGCATCGCAAAGCATTTCTTTCATTTGAAACATGAACACACTCTGTGTGCTTCCTCTCTGTGGAATTGGCTTGTGGGTGGGATTCCCTACACTATAATATACCTGTCTCCCTTAAGACAAAACAAGCCTACCCTTGCTTTTGATTTTACACTTCTAAGAGAGCACTTGTTGAACTGGGAGAACTCATAGTTCTCAGACAATTAGACTGGCTGCAAGTAACAAATCCCTTTTATTCCCCATGTGAGGAGACTAATGTGGAAACAACCAGAAGTCACATTTGAGAAATACAATGGCTCAGAAAGCAAAATTTTGTGCTGGCGCTCATATTTTAAGATTGCATCCATGGAAGCTATGAAGAAAACATGGAGACACTGGTGGTTCCATGATAAAATTCTTGACTTTCAGGAGACCTGGGTTCTATTCCTAGCCAATGCACCTCAAGCATAGACTTACCCCATGTGTCACTGAAGGTTTGCCTGTTGTTAGGATGCTGAATAGGTTTCAGCAGATCTTTAATAGTCAGATGGACTGAGAAGAAAGGCCTGATGTCCTACCTCTGAAATCAGCCACTGAAAACCCCATGAAGCACAACGATCTGTTCTTCAACCAATCGTGGAGATGGTAAGGGACCAGGCACAGTTTTGTTTCACTGTGTATGAGGGTGTTATAAGCCAGGAACCAATGTAATACTACTAAAACAACAATAATAAGACACAAAATACTTCAAAAGAAACATTATTTGATGGTTATCAGGGGTGAAAGAGAAGGAGGAGTAATTCACTGGCAAGAGAGTTGTTATTGTTAAGTATCATTGAGTCGGTTCTGCCTTGAAGTGATCCTTCATAGGGTTTTCAAGGAGAAACTGGTGGATTTGAACCACCAAACATGTGGTTACCAGTCCAGTGCTAATCCTACAGCACCACACCAGAACTCCTTATGTATTAACTTGGGTGATGAGGAAAACAATATACAGCAAGAGGGACGTTGGCAGAAGACTGATGAAGGCAGGGGAAGAAATGGGAGGAATGCAAGAGTTAAAGGGAACAGAGGTAATTACTGTCATATACACAATCCTGCAAGTACAAAATAAGGGTAGATACATAGATAGATACACAGGCTGAGTAGGTGTGGCAAGGGCAGTGAGAGTATACTCACAAGTATGTAAAAGTTTGACAGAGGATTTTGTATGTGGGCATTTACCTTTTTGCAATCATATCCAAGAATGTGGTGGAGAATGTTGTTGTTGTTTGTTATTAAGTGTTATTGAGTCAGTTCCGACTCATAGTGATCCTGTGTAGGGTTTCTTAGGAGCCACTGGTGAATTTGAACCAGCAACCTTGCGGTTCAAACCGACGTAGTCCAGCGCATTATCCTGCAGTGCTACACCAGGGGACAAAATTATGAAAACTTCTTAGATATTATCAAACACCTTGAGGCAATGATTTGTTGGGTCTGGGGGCTCAGGATCATTGTCTCAGGAGACACCGTGGTCAATTGACATAGCTTGTCCACAAACACTACCTTGGTGAGTAACAACTGGGATCTTAAAAGCTCATGAGTGGCCATCTAAGATGGTCTCTCCCTGTGTGAAGAAAGGAAGAGTGATTAAAATTGAAGACACTTGGAAACAAGTAGTCCAGTGGACCAATGGACCAGTTGAACATCAGTCTCCACAACCCTGAGACCAGAAGAACTAGATGGCACCTGGTTACCACTACTAACTACTCTAAAATAGATCACGTTAGAAGGTCCTGGATAGAGTGGGAGAAAATGTGGAACAAAACACAAAATCATAAAAAGGACCATGCTTGTTGGTCAGATAGGGACTGCTGGAGCTCCGAGGATATGGACCTTGATCACCTTTCAGGTCTGAAACTGAACTCACTTCCGTGGGATAGATCGGTTTACATGGAGGACAACATTAGTGACGTACATGCATGATAGACTCGTAATTCATTCAAGATCAAAAGGGCAGTATTTACCTAAAGACAAAATTCCAAAGGGTGGGGAAAGGAGGAATGGAAATAAGAAACACAGAAAAGAAGCAGGGTAAGCGATGCTACATTGAGGGGTTGCAACAACAATGCTACTTTAGTTGTTATTCAAGAGTCAGACTGGATAAAAAAGGCATGGTATCTCTGATCCCAGAGGTAGAAACTGCAAGAAGGAAAACTGAAATGGGAAGATCATATGTTCCTTAAGTAACAAATTTGCCTAGTGTTTGACTAACTTTGTGTAAACCGCAGAATGAAAAGTTCATTAAATAATCATCATCTTGTTTAAAGGAACTAATGTTGAGGTCTGATTCTTATAATTCAGATTTTACTGATATAATTCATTAAACCTTTTTGTGTAGCTTATTTAATTGATAAAAATCACCCTTCCCATCAAACTGTTGTACATAATTTTATTTGCCTCTCACTATAAATGTTTCAATATTATTATCCAATTTTTAATAGATGAAGAAACTGAGGATGAGAGAAGATCAATAACTTAAACTGGTTAATTAAAAAGCATAAGTAGGACTCTGCACTGTTAACTCTTTTCTTACGCTGTATCTTTATGGGATTAACATTTTAGAATCAGTGTAGCCAGCATAGTTATGAACAATAAGGAAACTAGGGTCCTGGTGTCACGCTATAGGATAAGCACTGGATGCAAGGTTGGTTTGAACTACAAAGTCGGAGGGTCAAATTCACCAGTCACACCCTAGAAACCATATACAGGGTCCCTAGGAGTCAGAACTGATGCCCGGCACTTAACAACAACAAGAGGTATTCATATCTTTATGTTTTCTAAATGTCATCCCTCAATGTTGCAGGTATCCTGAAGGTTCATGTCTCAGTCCTCAGCTCTCATCTTACCTTCATTATTTCATCTCTACATCTGCTACTGCTGGTGTCACCAGTTCCTGGATATCTACTCTGCACCAAGCACCCTGTGTCTTTTATTTTTTAACTTTTTATTGTGAATTGAGTGAAGGTTTATGGAGCAGAACATCAGTTTTACATTCAGTAAATCATAGGCTTAGCTTCATCTCAGTTGCAACCCGCCCCCCATCCCCACCCCACCTCTCACCCTGATCTTTCTTTCAAGAAGTACCTTTTGTTCCTCTAACTTTTTCAGGTTGGAGAGCATGTCTTTTAAAGTGGGAATGTCTCACCTCTGTAGGTCCTGGGTGAGACTCAGGATTCCACCTAAAGCCCCATACTCCACAAAGATTTAACAAATCTTTGAGCAAATTCAAGCACTACTTTTAGCTAATTCAATCATTTATAGGTTGAAGAAGGGCTTACAAGCTTTCTGTAATCATATTTCTCAATATTCCTTTCTATATCCCATTTAAATGTCTATATTACAATAGTTGCTGTTGTTGTTGTTAAGTGCCGTCGAGTCGATTCTGACCCATAGCGACCTTGTATAGGGTTTCCAAGGAGCAGTTGGTGAGCTTGAACCACCGAACTTGCAGTTCAAACGACTTTGCAGTCTGACGCATTAGCTCACAACACCACAGAAGGGGAAAATAATATCAGCAAAACACTCAAGCATCTTAATAGTATTTTCCGTCCTTTATCCATTCAGAAGACTACTGGCGTGGTGCTATGGATCAGCACTGAACTGCGGATCACAAGGTTGGCGGTTCAAATTCACCAGCTGCTCCTTGGAAACCCTATACAGGGTTTCTACAAGTCAGAACCAACTCAACATCACTTAACAACACCCGTTCAGACTGTGCCTCAATCTCTGTCA
Source organism: Chrysochloris asiatica (assembly GCF_000296735.1). Classification (NCBI taxonomy): domain Eukaryota; kingdom Metazoa; phylum Chordata; class Mammalia; order Afrosoricida; family Chrysochloridae; genus Chrysochloris; species Chrysochloris asiatica. The sequence continues at coordinate 15,607,827 of NW_006408576.1, forward strand.
CAGATTCCTGTTGTTTCAAGGTTGTGTATACATCACTATTTACCTCTATTCCATTTAGCCCATGCATACCTTCCTAAGACTTCCCTTATCATCCTTGTTTATTTATCCCCTCCCTCTCTTTGTGTATGGCCCTCCCCCTCCTTTTTACTGCCCTACCCATCACCAAGGAGCTCTGGTAGCGTAGTGGTTACGAATCGGGCTGTGAACCTCAAGGTCAGCAGTTCGAAACTACCAGCGGTTCCGCGGGAGAAAGATGAGGCGTTCTGCTCCCGTAAAGATTTACAGCCTCGGAAACCCTGTGCAGGGTCGCTATGAGTCGGAACCGACTCCACGGCACTTAACAACAACAACAACAACCCATCACCAAGGAGCTCTGGTAGTATAGTGGTTACGAGTTGGGCTGCTAACCTGAAGGTCAGCAGTTCGATACTACCAGTGGTTCCATGGGAGAAAGATGACGTTTTCTGCTCCCATAAAGATTTACAGTCTCAGAAATTCTTTACGGGGTTGTTATGGATCATAACCGACTCTAAAGCACTTAACAACAACAACAACCCGTCATCCAAGCTATCATGTGTCTATCCCCTAACCTGTGAGTTACTGTCCCCTCTTTCCCACCCTTGGTAACTATCAAATGATTATTCTTTCAATATGGAAATCATTTCTTAAGCTTCAATAATAGTCTTGTGCAGTATTTGTCCTTTTGTGCCTGACTAACACTAACATAGTCTCAAGTTTCATCCATGTTATGAGGTGTTTTGAAGATTCATTGTTATTCTTCAAGGTAGCTAACATTCCACGGTGTGTATGTACCAAATTTTGTTTATCCATTCTTCCATTGATGGGCACTTAGGCTGTCTCCATCTTTTTTGCTATTGTGAACAAAGTTGCAGTGAACATTGGTGTGCATATATCTACTCACATTCTGACTGGTATTTTTTGTGGATATATACCAAGTAGAGGAATAGCAGGATCATAAGGTATTTATTTTTTCAACTTTCTGAGGAAGCATGATACCACCTTCCAGAATGGTTGAACCATTTTGCAATCCCATGACACTGTAGGAGGATCCCAGTCTCTCTATTTCCTCGCCAGCATTTATTGTCCTCTGCTTTTTTGAACTTCGCTGTTATTGCTGGTGTGAGATGATATCTCATTGTTTTGATTTGCATCTATCTCTCTGATGACTGTGGCACTGTGTGTTAATGCACCAGACTACAAAGCTGTTTGAACTGCAAAGTTGGAGGTTCAAGCTCACCAGCTGCTCCTCGGAAACCCTATACAGGGTCGCTATAGGTTGGAACCGACTCCACAGCTCTTAACAACAACAACTCTAATAGCTAATGATCGT
>NW_006408576.1:15609438-15610083 GCF_000296735.1 Chrysochloris asiatica
TAAATTTCTAATTTTAGTATGTTCCCGTCATCTATTTTGTCCTCTACTGTTAGTGTGTGTGTTTGCCATGTTTTATAGTTTATGCATGCCGTGTATTAGAGTTCTTAAATTTGTCCCTATTTTGTCATTGATGATCTTTATACTTCTGGGATTTACATTTAAGTCTTAAATTCATAGTAAGTTAGTTTTTGTATATGGTATAAGGGCATGTTTCATTTTTTTGCAAATCAATTTCAAATTTGGCTAGTACCATTTGTTAAAGAGACTATTTCTTCCCCATTTAATATATTTTGGCTCATTGTCAAAAATCAGTATGTGGATTGACTTATTTCTGGGTTCTCAATACTGTTCCATTTATCTATGTATCTTTCATTGTATTAATACCAGGCTGTTTTGACCACTGTGGCTGTATAGTACATATTGACATTAAGGATTGAGAGGCCTTCAACTTCCATCTTCTTAAGTAGTACTTTGCTTATCCAAGGTCCCTTTCCTTTCCATATAAAGTTTGTGGTCATTTCTTCCATCTCTTTAAAGAATGCTGTTGGAATCTGGATTGGGATTGCATTATGTCTGCGCTTTGCTTTGGGTAGTATTGACATTTTTACAATGTTAATTCTTCCAACACATGAGCATGTTATATTC
>NW_006408576.1:15632089-15633609 GCF_000296735.1 Chrysochloris asiatica
CATGGTTGGAATGTGGAAAGGGGGGAATAATATTAAGATGCTTGGCTGTCTTTTGAATCTTGGTTTTCCTTGCATTATATTATAAAATAGACACTGGAGAGGGAGAGAAAGGAATAGCGAAAGGCATCACCATAGAAAGCTTGTAAGTCCATCTTCTTCTTATAAGTGATTGGAATACCTAAAATGGGGCTACAACGTGCCCAGTGAAGGAGGCTTACTCCTGAGCCTCTGCAATACATAAGTCTATAGGTGGAAGCCTGAACCACATCCAGATCTCCAGAAATGGGAAATTCCTACTTGAAAGGACAAGCTGACCAACCTGGCGTGGCTAGAAGAACAGAAGATACTTCTTGAAAGAAAGACCTACAGGAAAAAATATAAAACAACATAGGCAGAATGACTGTTACTACAAGAACAAGCAACTTATTTGCCCAGGAAACATCAAGGCAAGTGGTTTGGTCCCCTCAGTGTAAACCCCTTTCCAAGACTAAGACTCAATGGGAATACACGCTGTGACTGGTGACCACACTCGACAAGGATAAGGGAAGTGAGGGAAAAACAGCAATGAAGCGGTGAGCTAAGCCCTACAATGTTCAATAGACTTCTGTGAACCCGGGTGAAGACCTGGTTGGCCAGCAGTGTGGCAAGACCTGGGGACTCTTGGGCCCAAGATCAGTGACATAGAAACAGAGGACTAGAGTGGAGAGTGAAGTGTCCAGCTGATAAGAGAGGGCATATGCATAAGAACACCCACACTTGCAGATAATACCCACTTATCCTGGCTTTAGTGACTGGATGATTAGAGCTTAACCAGAAGTAAAAAGAAGAGGAAATATATATATATATATATTCTCATACAATTTGATGAAGTTGACCTACACGTATGAAAGCAGTAGCTCAAAAGAGCAAACAAGTCCTTACAGCAAGACTCATTCCCATACCCTCCACACACAGAATAGACAGGTATGGGCAACTTGGACATTGGCTATCCAAAATGGGGGGCGGGGTGCTACAAATGCAAGAAGTGACTGGCTTACAAGTTTTCAAGAGGGAACCTAGATCCAGAGGGCCTGGAGGAAGGTAGAATCTCCAGTGAGTAGTATTCAATCTGACTAGACGGGGCTGATGCAATGAAATGCAGACGGGTCTCTTGTGATACAATAGTGAATAATTGTTATCCAGACTGATTGTGAGGGTCAGAAACGTAAAGGTAGACATTTTACAGCAAGGAGGGGAGTGATTAAGTTTTCAGTCTAGGAGCAGAGGTCCTAGAGGGAGAAGAGCAGAGAGCGGGACCCTACCCAGAGAAGCAGTTATGCCTGAAATGGAGCCAGAGATGATGATGTGGAGTGATGCAGCAGCTGGAGACTTTAGATCCAGAGAGGGAGAGTGACTGTTTGCTGAAGACCTGGGGGGTATGGGGGAAGGATAGCATGCAGGGGATTGTAACCATGGCAATGAGATATACGATAGAATGAATGTAAAACTAATGTTCTCCCATGTAAACTATCACATAATTC
>NW_006408576.1:15636837-15639064 GCF_000296735.1 Chrysochloris asiatica
TTAGAAGACCAAAAGGGAAGAACAAGCTGAACATTTCTCAAATTGAAAAAACTGAAGGAAAAATTCAAGCCTCAACGTGCAGCATTGAAGGATTCTATGAGCAAAATTTTGAATGATGCAGGAAACATCAAAAGAAGATGGAAGTAATACAAGAGTCATTGTACCAAAAGGAAATTTTCAGTGTTCAACCATTCAAGTGGCAATGATACTGAAGGAAGAGGTCCAATGCAATGGAAGCATAAGGTCCCGGGAACTGATGGGATACAAATTGAAATTGTTCAACAATTGATTTAGCACTGGAAGCACTGACTCGTCCAAGCCAAGAAATTTGGAAGAAAGCTACCTGACCAACTGATTGGAAGAGATCCATATTTGTGCCCATCCCAAAGAAAGGTGATCCAATGGAATGCAGAAATCATCAAATGATATCATTAATATGACATGCAAGTAAAATTTGGTGGATGATTTTAAAATGACTGGAGCAGAACATTTTAAAATGACAGGGAGCACCAAGGTTCAGGTCACATTCAGACAGAGATGTGGATTGAAGGGCATCATTGCTGACATAAGATGGATATTGGACGAATGCAGAGAATACCAGAAAGATGTTTACTTTTCTTTTATTGACTATGCAAATGCCTTCAATTGTGTGGATTATGATAAGCTATTGACAACTTTGTGGAGAATGAGCATTCCAAAACACTTAATTGTACTCATGAAGGACATATATATAGATCTAGAGGGTATCTTTCAAACAGAACAAGTCACTAAATGGTTTAAAATCAGGAAAGGTATGCACCATGGTTGTATTATTTCACCATATTTATTCAGTCTCTATGCTGAGCAAATATTTTGAGGAACTGGATTATATGAAGAACCTGGCATCCAGATTAGAGGAAGAATCATTTCCAACCTGCAATACGTAAATGGAGTGAAGAGGACTTAAAATACTTTGTGCTGTTCATTAAAGACTATAGCCTTTGGTGTGGGATGCACCTCAAGGTAAAGAAAACAAAAATCGTCACAACTGGATCAATAATTAACATCAAGCAAGTAGATAAAAGATTGAAGTGGTCAAAGACTTCATTTTCGTTTGATCAACTATCAACTTTCATGGAAGCAGCAGTCAAGAAATCAAACAATGTATGTATTAGATATATCTGCTATACAAGTCCTCTTTAAAGTGTTCAAGAGCAATGATGTCAGTTTGTAGACTAATATGTGGCTGATCCAAAACGTGGTATTTTCAATAGCCTTATATGCATGTGAAAGTTGGGCAATGAATAAGGAAGACTCTAGAAAACATGATGTATTTGAGTTACGTAGGAGGATAATATTAAAATTACCATGGACTGTTACAAAAATAAACAAATCTGTATTGGAAGATACACAAGCAGAATATTTCTTAGAAGTCAGGATGGCCGTACTTTGGAAATATTATCAGGAGAGACCAGTCCCTAGAGATGGACATTATGTTTGGTAAAGTGGAGTGCCACCAAAAAAGAGATAGACCTCCAATGAGATGGATTGATTCAGTGCAGCAACAATGAACTCAGGTATAGCAAGGATTGGGAGATTAGTCCAGGACCAGGCAGGGTTTTGTTCTGTTGTGAATAAGGTCACTATGAGTCAGAACAACTAAATGGCACCTAACAACAACAACCTCACAATGCCCTAGAGACAACATACAATTTTAGCTCACAAAAAGAAACAAGAGAGTGTGGTTAAACTAAATCAACAAGATGCAGAGCCAGTAGACATTACTGAGGAGCAAGAGGTAATGAAACTAACTAAAAAAGAGTTGAAGATAATGATATTTAGGTACCTTCAATGGATTGACTGACAGATCTAGGAAAACACAGAGGACACAGAGGGGGGAAAAAAAACTTTAGAAGAATTCAAGAAAACATTGCAAGTACGAACAGACAAAATAAATGCAAATTTTGAAACAATACAAATCCTGCGATTAGAAAGCCAGAATATCAATTCTAAGGTTTCAGATATGAACAATATATTGATAAGGAAAAGGAGTAGATTTCAATTAATGGAAACCCAAATTAGTGAGCTTAATGATAAATTTCTCTATACTAATATTCTTTATTATTAGTATAGAGAAATTTATCATTAAGCTCACTAATTTGGGTTTCCATTGGAGCTCTGGTAGCGTAGTGGTTACGAATCAGGCTGCAAACCTTAAGGTCAGCGGTTCGAAACTACCAGCCGCTCC
>NW_006408576.1:15639164-15649560 GCF_000296735.1 Chrysochloris asiatica
AAAAAAAAAAAAATCCTTAAAACCTCAACTGATTTTAGAATTTTCTCCTAAAAATAGATTATTACCCTGACATAATTCACACATATTTTCAAAACAAACAAGAGGAAATGTAACCATCAGATTATATTCTGATTCTCCAAAGACAATCCACAGAGCTCATTAAAAACTAAGACTTCTGCTAGGGTCCATGGAGTTTTGGTTCAGGTCTGAGATGCAGTCTAGAATGTGTTGTGTTTATGATGTGTGCATGTGTATGTGTGTGTATATATATATTTATTTAAAGGTCCTCCAGATAATTCTGTTGCCTAGAGTAATTTGGGAATCATTTCTTACTTACAACACAGCAAATTTGAGACTCTAACTCCAAAGTGCAAAGTCAGCTCAAAATATTTATGCATATTAAAAATCTATCTCGTGATTTGCTTTAAATGTTACTTCATATTATTCTTATTCCTATTAATTTGGTCACATCATGCAAGCAGTTTTTGTCCCCAGTTTCTTGCTACAGTGACTGTAATGGTTTAACCTGTCTCTGTTGCACTCACGGAGATAAGAAAACCAGAGAGAATCACCCACTGAGGTTAGCATCAGCCCCTTATCTGTCCTTTGGCAAGTATCAGACATATATTTCCATAATTTTTAAGGGCTTCTGCAGAAATCTGCAATTTCTTTGACACTGACACCTTTGATTTCTGTAACATAGCCGTTAGGGGTCAAGATTCCAAAAAATAATGAGGAGAGGGCAAACCAACTGTTGTTCAGTGTTGTTCTTGCTTTGCTCACTATCACTGCAATGGAAACATGATACTCTAATGTGGAGAAGCTGTTCTTTTCTCACTGAAGTCAGCTATAAGTCTGTAAGGAAGATTAACAGAAACATGGATTAGTTGTAAGGGTTACTGGTGAAAACGTGACAGAGAGTTTCCAAAAAATATCCACAGACTCCATTTTTAGCTCTATTATAAAACACTCATTCCCTCTTCTTGAAGTTTAATTGTTAGTAACTAAGTCAATGTCTAGGCATGCGTTTGACGGTGTTTTGGTTTGTGTTTTTCTTTCTTTTTTTGCCAGTTAGACAAGAGCCATATTCCATAAAATACAGCAGCTATCTCATGGGCATAGTTCTCTATGCTTACAATCATTTAAAATGGCACTTGTGGTACATAAAAGATTTATAATGATCTCACCCACAAATATAAATTTTATCCCACACAAGATAAAGAGACCTAACAACAGAAGCAGTGAACAGTTGAATATCAGCAGAGAGTCATAAATTCATAACACTTACAGATTTTTAACAACCCTATCATAAATGTGACTTATTACAATTTAATTTATGGAATTTTGCAGCCGGATCCAGGAATGTCCTTTGAAAATTGCAAATCTAGAAACACCCTCATCTAGTTTTGTTTTCTATTAAAATATTCAGTGTGCTGCGTAACTCTGACAAGACAAGGGACATACAGGCAGTCTTTCATCAGTTCAAAACTAATCAAGGAAATTCCTAAGCTCTTTGTAACAAACTACAGGAAGCAAAAAGGCTCAAGATACTAGTGTCAAACCACAGCACATAAAGCAAAGACAGTGAATTTCTAGAGGAGCAATCAAGCAGTGTAAGGAAAAAGCAAACAAGCACATATTTTCTAAAACAGACAAACCTGTACTAAAAAATCAGCCATTCATTTTTACCTGAATAATGATGAGATCACATGTTTAAATCTTGTGTATCTCAGTTTCTCTAGTTTAAATGAGGTATTTATTGAGCTGAACTGGGAAGGTAACTATATAAGAAAGTTCAAGAGATGAAGCAGGGGAAGGCATGATGATAATGGTATGGCTAGTGACCAGAGCTGGAAAGACACAGACTGAGTGCTATGCTGGGCACTATGCAGGAAATATTAGATTAGAAAGGGGACAACCATAGGAGAGAAATTAGGAGATTATGGTCAAATCTCCAGCACAGGTATTGAAGAACTGAACCTGGAGACAAGGAATGAGAAGGGAGAGAGGCATAATATTAATTTTAAAATGTTACTAAGAAGAAGCATTATTCATTCATTCAACAAACTCCACTAAGTACCATAAAGTTATGTGCTACCACTTTCTATTACTTTGCTATCAACCCTGAAAACAATACACAAAGTGACTGCACCTCTTCTTGTTATGGTTACAACCCAGTAAAAGCTGAACAAAAAGAGTTGAGAATGAATCAGAAAAGTATGTTAACTATAAAATGTATGCTATTAAATTTGTTTTGCAACAAAGATCATTGTTGTTTTTGTCAAGTACTGTCAAGTCAGTTTTGACTATAGTCACCCTGTAAAGGGTTTCCGAGGAGCGGTTGGTGGGTTTGAATCACTGACTCTGCATTAACAGTTCAGAGTTATCCTACAGAGTCACAACAGGACTCCATGGCAAATATTAGGAAGCTCCAATGGTCTTTGCTTTTCTTGCCTCCAAATTCAGCAAACACTCTGTATTAAAAAAATGATTTTGCAAATATTTCCTTGGATAAGTCTGATTAACATTCTTAATGAGTGTTTCTGTATGCACAAAGCAAAATTCCATTGAATAAGAAGTACTCAATATCATAGGAAAAAAGAAAAACTAATAACTTTTCTTTCCTCTGAGTCTTGCAGTTAATTTCCACGCTGGACAATTCTTTAATAACATTGGATACACCATGGGATTTTAGGAAGCTCTCATTTCTTTTTGAACCCTCTTAAGTTGTAATTTTCTTTCTAGCTCAGATGGATCTTTTATCTATTGTACCCTTAATACCCCTGCTAATCTTAGTTTAGAAAAGCTTCATAATTTGAAAAGGAGAAGTTTAACAAGACATGAAGCTGATTGTTTGCACAATCAGAACATCTAATTGAGTTATAGTATTCTAAACCATGCTTGCATGCAGGGAGATAATTTTTCCTTCATTTCCTATTTTATCAGAAAATTAACCTTCATTTAAAACACTGTGGTCTGAAACACTTTTATAGCTACATTTGCTCTGCTGTTCATAAGAATTTGAATTTCAAATTTGTCAACCAGGTCTTTGAAAATGTAACAAACTGCAGGATACTTTGGGTACCAGGTGTTTATGATCAAATAGACATAGAATGTGACCCATGTCCAAAGCATAACAAGTGCCAAACAAGGGAATATGCAACCATATCTGTTCCTATTTTTCCAACCTTTGGTAAAATAATGAGGCTCCACATTTGCATAGCATCCTTTTTGTCTGAATATCTCAAAGATATGTCATTTAATTGTATGCTTATCTGAAGCATTTATTAAGTATCTCTCTGCATGTAGAACTCAACAAGCCAGACTTGAGTCCTGTAATGATGACAGAGATGGCTACAATCCAAGTGAAGTTAGGTAATTCATTTGAGAAACCGTGGACGACATGTTTGCTACTAGAGTGGGTCCAGATTCTTCTGGGGTCATCTTTCCTTTGAATCTTTCCAAGACCCACTGGATTTGTAGCACCCACCTATATTTTTCTCCTAGGGCTCATTGGGCAGTTGTTTTCCCACTGACATGGCATGTAGTTGTCAGGATGGGACCTGTATAACTGTTTAAAATGGAAGAAACGGGTATGTGCTACAAATTACGGTTGTTACAGGGTATGAAGTACTGCATCCTGGAGGTATGACTTTGCAAAATGTTTATCTCTTTTGGCTTTTTTACTAGAAGATAAGTCTTGTAAGTATACTTATGGACTTCTGTGCATTATTTGAAAGTTGTATTTCTCACACTATTCCATGTTTGTGCAAATGCTACATTTTCAGGTGCTCTAAATTGTATGCCTGAACTGACTGGATGGCACTTAACAACAAAAACAACAACAACAACAAAGTGTATGCCTGGACTGCAGTGTTAGTTTGAACTACAAGGTTGGCAGTTCAAGATCACCAACTGCTCCTTAGAAACTCTATAAAGGGTCACTATGAGTCAGAACCAATTCAACGGCAATTAATAACAATAACAGAAAGTGTATGCAGTCAGTGTGAACCACAAGGTTGATGGTTCAAATTCACCAATTGATCATTAGAAACCCTATACAGGGTCACTATGAGTCAGAATCTACTTGACAGCTCTTTACAACAACAACAAAGTGAATGCCCCTGTCAAGTGATCTAACAGGCAATGCAGAGTTCAGAGGGATACATGTGTCTCATTAATCTTATTATCCTGCCCCCGAATCTAGAGGTGTACAGGTGTCCCATATAGTTTCACCTCCAGAGTCCAGAGTAACAAGTGTGTCCCACACAATCATGCCCCAGATTTGAGAGGGACATATGTGTTCCACATATTGACATTTATATTTCATGACAAAGTTTTAGAAACACTTCTTGATTCAGCATGACTTCCATTAATAAAAACACATGGCATCAACAAAAAATTCAAAGTGAAAAATAATCAGGTCATGAGCATTAATGTACTGATTTTTATAGACTTAAAATTGTTCCCCAAAAAAAGATATGCAGAAGTCCTGACTTTTGGTTCTGATGAAAATAACCTCATTTGGAAATAGTTCTTGAAGAATCATTTTCTGTTTTTAATTTTTTTTTTTTTTTTGATATTTTGTGTTTTAACTAACGGGAGGTATGCTGAAATCAAGGGAAAAACTTTTGAGGTAATATGGATTTTGATATAATTATATGAGACATGTATGTCCCAAATGGATTCTGGCGGTAGGATTGATGGCGTGAGGACCATTATTTCATATTCATACTGTTACATGGTTTCCACTAGGTGGAACAACAGGTTCCCAAGAAACCTGAGAGGCCAAAAATGTTGATGGGAAATATATGTTCCATGGGTCATGAAAGGATTAACACGGGATCCTATTGAAATAGTTGTTGTTGTTAGATGACCTCCAGTAAGCTCTAACTCATGGTAACCTTCTGTATAACAAAAGAAAACGTTTCCCTTTCCTATGCTATCCCCATAATCTTTGATGTTTGAGCCCATTGTTGAAGTATGATGTTGTTAAGTGACCCTGTAAGTGACCCTGTAAAGGGTTTCCAAGGAGTGACTGGTGAACTTGAACCATCACACCATGACTCCTTTGTTAAAATATGGTGGGTCCTAATTCCATCTGGGTGGTGTCCATATAAAAAAAAAGAAGAGGCACACACACACACAGATGGAAGACTGCCAGATGAAGACAGAGCTAAAGATTGAAGTGCAAGTTGCAAACCAAGAAACACCAAGAGTTAAGGGGAGCCACCAAAAGCTATAAGAGAGGCATCAAACAGATTGTCCTTCATAAGAAACCAAAGTGGCCGACACTCTCATTTTGAACTTCTGACATTCAGAATTGTTTCTGTTAATTCTCAACCACTCTGTGTACTTTGTTACAGCAGCCCTTGGTTGGATTGGTTGTAAGTATGTATGTGAGCAGAAAGCCTCATCTTTCTCCTGCAGAACAGCAGGTAGTTTCGAACTGCTGACTTTGAGGTTAGCAGTCCAACTCATAACCACTATGCTACCAGAGCTCCTTAGGAAATTAATACACTGGAAAAATGCTCAAACTTCCATTTCACAAATTTCTGGTATTTCTTTATAAACTCAGTACTGTTCCAAACATTTTTGAGTATTTTGAGGAATGTCGGTTAGAAAAGGATACATTCTCACATCTGGCCAACTTAGATATATAAATGTCTTTCCTCCACAGCACTGTGCTCCAAAGGTGCTCATGACTCATGTCTTTCATTCTCTGGAATACTACTAATCCAGTGCTAGCATGTGTAATTTACTTTCACTAAAGGTCTCAGTATAAAAGAAGAATAGATTCACAGAACAAGCAACTATATTTAATGTCACTACTACTGAAATTCATCACTGATAGAGAAACCCCTGCTGGCCACCTAGTCCTTGGATCCTAGGTCGTCATCTGGTTTGGGAGTCAGCTCCTTTTCCTAGGAGTTATTATCCCATCCACACCTCAATTCTTTGAAGAATTCCCATTTTTACTATCTCAATTCACAGAAATCCTGTATAGAATTTCCATAGAGTGGATGGTGAGTTTGAACCACTGACCTTGTGGTTAGCAGTCCAGTATTCATCCTATAGTGCCACAACAGGACTAGGCCATTTGTCCTTAAGAAAATAGGTGTCTCCTTTGACTAGATAGGTTCTTTTGTTATAAAATGATTTTCCTTTTATGCAAAACAGCTGAATTCCCTTTATAGCAACTTCCTAGCACTAGACTCTCCACAGAACTATGCTAGGATCAAAGAATCAAAAGGTTCATTAGCATATTTTCCTAAACCAGTGACTAGAGTATCCTTAAGGGTCTCTGAGTAGGATATAGTTCAATAATTCAATGAGCCTTTAAATCAGAATCGCTTGAAGTGCTTGATAAGAATGTAGATTTCTGAGTTTGACCCCAAGCTCAATGAATTATAATTTCTATAGAGGGAGTTATGGAACCTTTGCTTTAATAAGATTCTTGATGACTGTGAGCTACACTGTTCTAAAACCATCAGTATGAACTTATATCAACTTTTAAAACCAGTTATTCTCTTCCTTCTACATGAAAATGACAGGAATGAAGAGACTGGTAAAACATTCTGCAAGGCTCTCTTAACCAAAGTCAGATTTGCCTCTCTTTCCATGTACAGCAACTTCACACACACCACCAGCTTCCTTACCTTCACCAGTACACAGGATGGCTATCCACATCCATCCTTCAGTTCTTTGCTCACCCTTCAGCTCACATGTGACTTACGTTCTCGTGTGATTAAAATTGAACTTCCATGTAACTTCTCAATGAAGATTTCTGATGTTCCAGGTCATAAAAGGTCACTCTCTCTCCTGCCTTCTTCCTATGGCACTGGCCAGACCACACTTGACATTTACCAGTTTACCCATAGAGATTGTAGACTACTGGGTACAGAGATCCAGTCTCACTTAGGTCATCTTATTTCCCATTATCTACTGAGATTTGGCAAGATCACCAATCTGGGTTTTCTAAATGAATTCAATGAAATCATTCAAATCAAGTTTTATAGTTGTACCAGAATCCAACCCCCAAAAGGATCCTCACTCCTAGGTTGGTGCACCCTGCATTAACATATTTGGTGAAATAAACAAATGAATTAAGGGAAGCAAAATATATGAACACTGTTGTCACTGGCTTCTTTCCTTTTCCCTACCCCTTCTTTCTAATCTTTTGTCCTCCTATTAATCCACTGTAGGCAGGAAAGATAAAAATAAAATTTAATCATTTTATTTAAAGCCACAATAAAAATTCATGGAAGTAGCAGGCAAGAAATCAAACAACATATTGCGTTGGACAAATCTACTGCAAAAGACCTTGTAAATGTGTTAAAAAGCAAATATGTCACCTTGAGGACTAAGATGCACCAGGCATAGTATTTTCAATCACCTCATATCCATAAGGGAGTCCTGGTGTGGTGTTGTGGGTTAATGTGCCAGACTGCAAAGCCATTTGAACTGCAAGGTTGGTGGTTCAAGCTCACCAGCTGCTTCTCGGAAACCCTATACAAGGTTGCTATGGGTCGGCACTGATTCGATGGCACTTTACAACAGCAACAACAACAACATATGTATGTGAAAGCTAGAAGAATTGATGCATTTGAATTATAGTTTTGGAAAAGAATATTGAATATACCATTGACTGTCAGAAAAGCAAACACATCTGTGTTAGAAGAAGTATAGCCAGAATTTTCATTAGAAAAGCGAATGGTGAGAATTCATCTATTGTATGTTAGATGTGTTATAGGGAGGAACCAGTCCCTGGAGAGGATATCATGCTTGGTAAAGTAGAAGATCAGCATAAAAGAGGACAACCCTCAACAAGATGGATTGACACAGTGGTTACAACAATGAACTCAAATATCACAATGATTGATTGTGAGGATGACTCAGACAGTGTACATGGGGTCATTGTGAGTCGGAACCCATTCAACTGCACCTAATAACAACAGTAGAAAGAAATCATGCATTCATTCAATAACTATTTACTGACAACAAAGGTATGAGAGCAATGAAACAGGCACAGATAAAAATTGGAGAACCCTGAACTTCAGAAGAAAGGTTAGAGTGCTTGCTGGGAGGAGAAGCTAAGCAGGGATGGCAAGAGAGAGAAGGAGACAAGTGAATGACCCGAAGACACTGCACAACCATCTTGTGAGAAGCTTTGGCAACAGAAGGTGACCTAGCACAGTAGAATCCATACAGGCCACTGGAAAGGTGTGTTTCCTGCTTTTTTGCCTAAGCTCTCCTGGTTATCAGAGGGGTGGCCAGCTCCCAACCTCATCCAACCATGGCACAGATTCTGCTCTGGGGGTAGTTGGAGCCATGTGCATCATTGGGAGACATACCAGTGTGAAGTGGAGCCTGACTTTGCTGATTTGATGCCTATATTCTGGTGGGCTCAGCTCCAGGCCTCCAGAATGTGCAGAACTAACAGACTACCATTTAAACAATCACCCAGTCCCCAGCTGTTCTGCAGCCCTAACAGACACTGAAACCAGCTCCTACAAGGGTGTCTGTCCAAGAACTATAATGCCCTGAACATGGCTAACACTGAGGCCAAGAGGAATTCCATCTAGGACCAAGAATTCTGCCATCACATCCCTCCTACACCCATCTCCTGAGATCCTTAGCTTGCAGGAGCCCCTAGAATTTTCTCCTGTCCATGTCCAATAGTTGCATTGTTTTGTTTGCAAGCTTGTTTGTTTTTGCATCATTGTTCTTGTTTGTTTATTCTTTCTCCTCATTCTACTCTTCTCTTTCCATTCCCTTGAATTTTATTATTTTCTATCTTCCCTTTTGCTTTTCTTCTGGTTCTCATTCCCACTCTTCTTTTTTGACCCCCTTTGAGCTCTTCTTGCTACTCTCTCTTTTTCTCTTTTCATCTTCCCTCTCCCTGATTTTTCTAAATATACATTTATTTCCTCTCTTATTTTTCTCTTCTATAGCTCAATTTTCCTGTCCCTCGTTTCTCATTTTAGCTATTGATAAGGGTATTTTTTTATTTCTGGTTTTGATTTTCTCTTTTATTTTTTCTCTTATATAGTGCCACTTCCCTGTCTCATTTGTCTTTATACTTAGTCTTTTTTTTTTATTTATTTTTTTTATGGTTTCTGTCTGGTATGTTGTTGTAGGATAAGCACTAGACTACGAGGTTAGTTTGAACTGCAAGGTTTGAGGTTCAAACTCACCAGTAACTCCTCAATAAACCTATGCAAGGTTGTTATGAGTGGGAACCAACTTCACAGCACTTAACAACAACATTATTTCTTTTATCCCTATTATTTTCTCTTTCCATTGTTGGTTTCCTGTTCATTTATTCTGTTTTGCTTTCTTGGAGAGGGAAGAAGTTTTCTTTTTCATATCTGACAAGAGACAGAAACCATGTCCATACAGCCCAGCCACAACCATACCCACTAACTATAGCTCTACCTAGTAGGCAAGAGCCAATATGAGCTTCTATACCTCCTGATCAGCACCAACACCAGACAAACCCACCCTAAACTGAGGTGAACAAAGGGTGAAGGAAAACAGTGTATACCCATACAGCTGATAACTACACCCACAGGAAATAGTTGGTGAGAGTCTAACAAATCCAAATACAATCTTCAATTAAATACAAATTTGTAAATCCCTCCAGTCCACTAGTCTGTCAGTTTGTCATAATGTGGTGACTTGTGTGTTTCTGGAAGTTATGCCACCAGTATTTTAAATGCCAGCAAGGTCACCCATAGTGGACAGGTTTCAGCTGAGCTTCCAAACTAAGACTAGAAAGGAGAGAAGGACTACTTCCAAATATTCAGTCAGTGAAAATGTTATGAATAGGGGTGACAAATTGTCAGATTGAATCAGAATATGGAATATTGAAACATGATTAAGAGCACCAGAATATTCTCAGATAAAGTACTGGAAAATGAGCCCTTCAGATTGGAAGGTACTAAAAACACCACTAGAAAAGAGCTGCCTCTTCAGAGAAGACCTGAAAGTGATGACATGAATGTAGTAAAACTTGCAGTACCTTCATTTGCTCATGGAGCACAACTCAAAATGAGAAGAAACAGCTATAAGTATTCATTAATAATTAATAATTCGAGAACTTCAAGCAGTGAGAACTTCAAGCAGCGAGACATGTAGGAGGAGACCCAACGACAACAACACAGAATATTGGGCCACAAGGCTGTTTAACTGCAAGTTGCGGAAAGCCTCATCTCTCTCACGTGGAGGGCCTAGAGGATTTGAGCTGCTGACCGCGGGGTTCGCAGGCGGGTTTTTTAACCACTACACTACCAGGCTTTCCTTGAAGATGGTGGATCGGGTAGACGTGTAGTGAGGAGCTCGGTCAACAACAACACGGAATACTGGGTCAAGAGGACTCATGAGTTGGTGTTGG
>NW_006408576.1:15655845-15663909 GCF_000296735.1 Chrysochloris asiatica
CTGTGGGTCAGAACCGACTCGATGGCACTTAACAACAACAACATACTAATATTCTAGAAGAACAATCAGAAAATAGAATGAAAAAATTCAAAGAAAGCCTACTAGTTAGGGGCACCATGAAGTGGAACAACTTAAGGATAATTAGAATTCCAGAGCATAAAGAGACAATAAAAAGCACAGAGAAAAACTGTCAAATCATTGTTGGAATAAAACTTCCCTAGGATCATGAAAGACTAGAATTTAAGCATATAAGTTAACCATACAAAAAGTTGAACAAACCCCAAACAGGATATATCCCCAAAGAAAAACACCAAGACCTATTGTAATCAAATTTTCCAAAGACAATGAAAATTCTGAGAGCAGCTTGAGAAAAATGAAAAGTTACCTGTAAAGGAGAAGCAATAACACTAAGCACTGATTTTTAAGCAGAAACCATACAGTCAAGAAGACAATGGGATGACATATACAAAACTCTGAAAGAAATAAATTGCCAACCAAGAATCATATACCCAGCAAAGCTATCCCTCAAATACAACAGCAAAATTAGGACAATGATAAACAGAAATTAAAGGAATTTATAATGACAAGATCAACTTCACAAAAAATGCTAAAGGGTGTTCTTTGTATCTGAACACTTTAAAGAGGTGTTTTGCAGCATATTTTCCTAATGTAATATGTGGTTTGATTTCTTGATTGCTGCACAAGTAAACATCTTTCTGGTATTCTCTGCTCTCAGTCAAGACCCATCTGATTCAGCAGTGGTCTTCCTACTTCCACGTCCTCTTCTGAATCCACCTTTAATTTCTGGCAGATTCTTATTGATGCATTTCTGCAACAGTCTTTTAATTATCATGAGAAAAATTGATTTGCATGCAGGATTAACAATATTGTTATGCATTCCATTGGGTCACCTTTTTTGGGGATGGGCACAAATATGGATCTCTTCTAAACCGTTATCCAGGTAACAGTTTCCAAATTTCTTGACATAGACAAATCAGTGCCTCCAGTGATATATCGGTTTGTTGAAACATTTTAATTTGTATTCCATCAATTTCTGAAGTCTTGTTTTTCACCAACACATTTAGCGTTGCTTGGATTTCTTCCTTTAGTACCATTTGTTCTTGATCATACATATCTTTTAAGATTATTGAATATCAAAAAATTCAATATTCACAGTGACCCTGTGTATTCCTTCCATATTCTTTGGATGTTTCCAGTATCATTCAATATTTTGGGTATAGAATCTTTCAGTATTTCAAATCAAGACTTGAATTGTTTCTTAAGTTCTTTCAACTTGAGAAGTGCTGAGTGTGTTTTTCTCTTTTGATTTTGTAACTACAGGTCTTTGCAAATTTAGTGCCCTTTGAAATTTTCTGTTCTGCTCTTTTATGTCATCATTTCTTCCAGTTACTTTAGTTTCTATAGGCTAAAGAGCAAATTTCAGAATCTCTCTGGACATCCACTTTGCTCTTTTCTTTTTTTCTGTTTTTTTAATTACTTTATTTCTTCATGTATGATATTTTTATGTCATCCCACAACTCGTCTGGCCTTTGGTCATAAGGTTGTAATGCATCAAATCTGTTTTTGATACAGTCTCTAAATTCAGATGGATATTTTGGCTCTCATGGAGTTGTTTTAACTTTATTCAACTCCAGCCTTAACTTGCATATGAGTAATTAATGATCTGTTCAATCGTCAGCCCCTACCCTTGTTTTGGCTGGTTATACTAAGCTTTTCTATTATCTCTTCCACAGATGCCATCAGTTTGATTCCTGTGTATTCCATCTGATGAGGTCCATGTGAATAACCACCTTTTATGCTGTTTAAAAAAGGTTTTTGCAATGAAAAATTCATTGGTCTTACAAAATTTTATCATGGAATCTCCAGCAATATTTCTATCCCCAAGGCCATGTTTTCCAACTACCAATCCTTCCAACTTTGACATTCTAATCACCAGAAATTATCAATATATCTTGATTCCATGTTTGATCAATTTGAAACTGAAGAAGCTGGTAGAATTATCAATTTCATCATTATTATATCCAATGGACATAAATAATTCAGGAATTCTAACATTGAGAAAGTTGTCATCTTACACCAAAAAGAGAAGCAATGGAACAATATGGGATACCTATGAATCATGTTCTATGTATATGGTCTAGTCAAGAAAGACACCACAGATTTGAGATGAACAGAGTCTTGAATACACTCTGAGTAAAGTGTGAGAAAGAATGAATTCCTTAAGGTTAGTTTGCTTATAAGCTAGAGACACTGGCCACACCTTTGAAATAACTCACATTATTGAAATGACTCAAGGTACTATGATGTGTGAGCATTAAAACACCAACTATATTAGTTTGAGGGAGTTATGTAAGCTTTCTGAGCCTCAATTTTTATATCTGTAATATAAGACTAGAAAAAGTTTGGTTTTTAAAAAGAAATAAGTAGAATATTTTACGTACAGTGCTTAGAAAAGTACATAATAAGTAAATGCACATTATAGAAAAAAAGAGGGGACTTTACAAAAATAGGTCCCACAACAGAATAAAGGATCATAAAATAAGCCATGAGATAGCCCAGGACCATGGCAGCTTGATAGTATGAACAGGAGTGGTCTGTGGACTCTGTCTCTAGCACTGAGTCAGATGACTCTGCTCCAGGCACCTGAAAAATATTCTCAGTAAGTTGCTCTAATTACCAGAACAGAGATTCTGAATATTCATCTTGGAACAGGGGGCAGGTCATAGCGAGATAGTTCCTTAGAAAACCAGACAACTCAGGCAGTCATGCTATTTTGCAAAGAATATTCCAGACCAAGAAACAACCTGCACATATTTTTAGAAAGACCTTGTTTTAGGGCAAATTAAAAAGACTTGGTGTGGCTGGAGTCTGGGGTTTGTATAGAGAGTGTTCATAAGAAAGGGATTTGAATTTATTCTAAGGGCATTGATACATTTCTGAATGTGTCAGAATCAGGGACAAAAATCTGGGGTCATTCCTCAGATGCTATCAGACATTTAAACCCATGGAATAAACCCACTTCAGGAAGGTTCATCTTACTCTCTGGTCTCCTTCCACTAAATCCCTAAGGTAATGCCTTATGACCCGGGAACATCTTGATATATTTTATATGAATGTGGCCAGAGTCATACTCATCTTTCTGAATAGTAAAGATCATTTTTAAATGGCACTATTCTTCTAAGGAAACTGCATAGATATCCTGGAATTCATGATACAATTTTCAATATACTTGGCCCCAAAATTCAGCAGAATTTGGATCTTTTCAAGTGTTTTAAAAACAATCTGTACTAATGGCACAATGTTCTTGTTAATGCCCTTTAAGGGCCAAATTTTCAAAAATGGCAAATAAATTTGTTTGTAGTTTCCATGTGTAGTTTTATGGTGGGTATAAATACTGTAGCTGAAATAACAAGCTGATTTTTCCTTGCAAACATTTACACTCAGGATCAGATGAGGTATAAGTTGGAAATGCTACTGCAGTAGTCTAACTTAAAAGGGAAGGACCGTTCTAAGCTAGGGGTATGTTGATAGATAGGGTCAGAAAGAGTCTATACATTCATACAAGTCAGAATATCCTTTTTAATCTTAGCCATAAAAGCTACTGGGCTGAGCTGTTCATATAGCAGGCAATGGGAAAACTGATGTGACTTGTTGTCTGCCTTAAGCATGCTCTCCTTATCCCTATTCCCATTCTACTTCAAATATCATCCCAGATAGCATACTCTAGACAGTATTTCAGTCTGCATCTGCAAGGCTTTCTGCTCACTTAGGTATCAAACTCCAATTTCCTATGTTTGCTTCAGGACCACTTGCTTTTGGCAACTGGCTTGTCATGAGACTTCAAACTTCAGTGCACCTCCACCCTTCATTATTCCTGAAGTCAACTTCGTTCCTTCACTTGATCTGAGATGGTCAAGAATCAAGATGATACTTCTCCTGTCATCCTGAGCCCAATAAGACTCCCACCAACCGGGCTACTCCCCACATATACTTCCTCATGCCAGCCTTCTCACACACACACACACATAGGCAAATTCTCACAATCCAGTTAAACAAGTGACTGCAGCTTCATTTTTTTCTGACTATTCCTAGATGTGGAGAGTTAACCTAGTATCAGTATAGACTTTTTGAAAGACTCCAAGGCAAATGAAAGATTAGGATTGGGTCTTTGGTTTTCTCTGCTTTCAACTCATGGTAGACAAAGCTCTAATCACAGTGGATATAAGGCTGTGGTACACCAGGACAATAGGGCCAGGAGTTCATAACTGTCTGCTATCTTTTCTGATTGGCCATGTACCTATTCTGATTGACAATGGTCATGCAATGCTAGAGTTGTTAAGTATTTCATATATTAAACCCTAGCTATATTCAGTTAAAAGTAAGAAGAATGAAATCAATCTTGGAATCCATGAAGCATTGCAAAAGAATCAGAATGATGACAGGCTTTTAGAATATAAAGGAGTCATAAATGTGAGGAACAGTTAAGTGTTTGACTACCTGCCAAAGAGTTAGCAGTTCAAACCAATCTAGTGGCACCTCAGAAGACAGGTATGATGATCTACTTCCTGAAAACTGTGTCCTGAGCACCATATGGAGCAGTTCTACTCTGTCACATAGGGTCACCATGAGCTGGAATTGACTCAACAGTAACTTAACCACAATCTAAACCACCTAGGGCCTTGAATGCCCTGCCCCTTCCCTGTTGGAGAGGAGGAGGAGGAGAAGGAGAAATGGTTGGAGAGGAAATCTCTCTCCACCTACTGCTATGCACACTTGGAGAGAGAAACAGGGCAAATGAAGGGAGGCAGGTCCACTTTGGAGAGGAGAAGGGGTGGTGATTTCTGAGACTCAGACCAGGCCTCACCCTCAGGAATATTCCCTAAGGAAGTCACGTGGCAACAAGAGACAGGAACTCTCAGTCATTCTCTACTCACGTGAGATTTCTTCTCTCCGCTCATACCCCTGTTCCCAAGTACTCCAAGAATGAAAAAGAGCATTTGGTAACATGTAAACTGGGTCCTCATCCTAAATGAAGCCCACCCTTTCATTGTGATGTGCACAAACAATAATCCATATTTATCTACATTTGGCCAGAAATGAGAGGTCTGAACCACCATGCGATTATGCCCTACTTGTTTTTCATGAATACACAGGACATAGCTCACACTCTAATAAAATGAACATTTTATTAGAGTGTAAGCATGAAGACAGAGCCCATGTGTTTTCCCTGCTGCATTTTAACATTTTCTCAGTGTCTATGAAGTACCATGCACTTAATAAATACACGCTCGTAAAATTGGTTAATTAATATATTTGTAAAGTAAAACTGCCTAGAGCTGGCAAAAAAATTAAAATTAAAAAAGAAAATATCCTTCCACACAGCTAATACTTGATTCTCAGATAAACTTCATTTTACTGTTACCCATAAGAGCCCTAGCTTACTTGAGCAACAAAGATTAGGTTTTATTGAATAAGTATACTCAAATTAATGAATAATTTCTGTCTCTAGCACTGAGTTGAATAAGTATACTCAAATTAATGAATAATTACTCAACTGAGAGCTGGTTTAGTGATATGTTTAGTTTGGAAGCTCTTGGCTTCACAAAAGTTAGTATTTGTTCCTTGGAATTTTCCAGTACATTTTTCCAGTACGGTTTCTCGAGCTTTATTTAAAAAAAAATCTGATTCAATAATTTCATTTTTCTGTTCTCTTTCTGTAGAATTTCCACATTTAGCTTCAAGATTTATCAATGAAATTTTCTCAAAGGTAAAAAAGCCTCTCCAGCTACCAGTGTGTCTGTTTCAGAAATGAAAACTTGAAACTTTCTCCTCTGTTGCAGGCACTGTGAGTCTGTGAGAACTCATCGGGTTCATCACCAGCTTTTCTGGGGTGGGCTTGGGGAAAATAGGAAGTTGGAATCTCACTTGCCTGCCAGATCCTGGTGCAGGCTTCACACGCTTCTTAGTGGAATCTTGCCAAAGGCCATTAATCAAATGCTATCTAATTGTACTAATTAGCGTACCCTTGAGTGTGTCTGTGTGTAGAATTTGGAATGGCTTTTGGAGAGGAGCTAGCTTCATGAAGTCCAGATCTTGGTTCCAGCAGTCTGTGTCTTGGACTAACAGCCGTGACTCTTCTAGACGTTAGGAGCGATGTGCTGAAAAGCACGTCGCTGCCAGCCACCAACTGTCTCAGCCAGGACCAGTGCCGGGACACTGACAGACCGAGGCTGAGAGGTGATGTCAAATGTTCCTGTCCTGAGCCTGTTTCTGACTAAGCAGTGGCTCTCATGTACTGGGAAAGCATCCTCCCCACTAAGCTGTACATCTGAAAAGTTTTAAGGACTTATATACATAAGGGGACTCCTGGTGTGGCGTTGCGGTTAATGCGGTAAGCTACAAGTCGGTGTGGGCCGTTAAGGCCGGCAGTTCTAACTCACCAGCTGCTCCTTGGAAACCCTGTACAGGGTCGTTATGAGTTGGATCCCGACTGGATGGCACTTAACAACAACAACAACATATACATAAGGAGGATTCCTTGTATGGTGCTGTAAGATAAGCACTCGACTGCAAGGTTGGTTTGAACCACAAAGTCAGCAGTTAAAACTCAGCCGTTAACACCTCAGACACCTGATACAGGGTTGTTGAGTCGGAATGACTGGATGACACTTAACAACAACAACAGTGCATCAAAAAGTGTTTTGTTAGGTTTTGCCAAAGACATTAGTGATCCCACTAATTAATATATTTAAGAAATGAATAAACCTTACCAAAATTTTACTTACTCTGAACTTATTATGACTAGAGAAAATGCTTATAAGTAGTTGCTATTTTATAAATAAATACTATGACAACTATTCCATGATGGATGAAATTGTCAAAAAAAAAAAAAATACTTAATGACACTTTACTTTTGCTGTGACACCTTGCTTTGAGATAGTAGATATCCAAATACAAAATTATTCATTAATACTTAAAATGAACTTAGGTCATCCAGAAAGCTATGAATTTATATCATCTGGATGGGACCAAGATATCAATATACTCAAAAGAGTTTAGTGGAGTCCTGTTGTAACACTACCAGTTAATGAGTTGGACTGACTGTAAGGTCAGTTTGAACCTCAAGATTGGAGCACCAGCTGCTCCTCAGAAACCCTATACAGGGTCATTATGAGTCAGAACAGACTAGACAGCACTTAATAACAACAATAACAGTTGTGTTTGGAGCTCTGGAGTGGTGCCATGGATTAATGCACTAGACTTCCAAGTTGGTTTGAACTACAAGGTCGGAGGTTCAACCTCACCAGCTGCTCCTAAGAAACCCTATACAGGGTCGCTATGGGTTGGAACCGACTGGACGGCACTTAACAACAACAACACGAGCTTATTCCCTTAGCTTCAATTCACAGGATTATAGGATGTTCATCTTCTTAGACTATCTGTCCTGATCTTAAGACCGCAGATCTCACTTTAAAGATTATAGATTTTGTTCAACTCAGAACCACATTAATAACCTCTGATTCACTGGCACTCCGGTCAGGGTATGGATGTACAACAAATACTTACTGTAAGCAATAATCACTGGTCCACCTTCAATATTTGTTAAATATATGAAAAAAAAGTTTTTAGACATTCACTGTGCACCTTAACCCTTTATAGGAATCTGTTTCTAAACCATATTGTTGTTGTTAGGTGCCATTGACTCGGTACCGACTCATAGTGACCCTATGCAGAGCAGAACAAAACACTGCCCAATCCTGAGCCAACCTCACTACTGTTGCCATGCTTGAGTCCATCGATGCTGCCATTTGGCCAATCCATTTTGTTGGGGGTCTTCCTCTTTTTCTCTGACCCTCTGCCTTACCAAACATGATATCCTTCTCTAGTGACTGGTCCCTCCTGACAATAAGTCTGAAGTATGAGAGACGAAGTTTGGCCATCCTAGCCTCCAAGGAGCACTCTGGCTGCACTTCTTCCAAAACAGATCTATTAGTTCTTTTGGCAGCCCATGGCACTTTCAATATTCTCCTCCAACACCATAAC
>NW_006408576.1:15664009-15666197 GCF_000296735.1 Chrysochloris asiatica
AAACAGATCTATTAGTTCTTTTGGCAGCCCATGGCACTTTCAATATTCTCCTCCAACACCATAACTCAAAAGCATCAATTCTTCTATGGTCTTCCTTATTTACTGTCCAGCTTTCACATGCATATGAGGTAACTGAAAACACTATAGCTTGGGGCAGGCGCACCTTAGTCCTCAAGCTGACATCTTTGCTTTTCAACACTTTAAAAAAGGTCTTGTGCAGCAGATTTGCCTAATGCAATACGTCATTTGATTTCTTGAGTGCTGCTTCCATGAGTGTTGATGGTTGATCCAAGAAGAATGAAGTCCTTGACAACTTCAATCTTTTCTCCATTGATAAGAATGTTGTTTATGGTTCCAGTGGTGAAGATTTTTGTTTTCTTTACATCTAAACTACGAGGAGCGTCATTAGCTAATGTAACTTCACAGAAAGGTCCCTGGAGACTAGCATAGCTCTCCCTATCTTGTCTATGAACTTAAGCACCTTTTCCATGGATCTAGTCAGGACTCCTAAGGAGCTCTGGTAGCGTAGTGGTTACGAATCGGGCTGCGAACCTTAAGGTCATCGGTTCGAAACTACCAGCCGCTCCGCAGGAGAAAGATGAGGCTTTCTACTCCCGTAAAGATTTACACCCTCGGAAACCCTGTACAGGGTAGCTATGAGTCGGAACCGACTTGACGGCACTTAACAACAACAACAACAGTCAGGACTCCTGGTGACAGGGTATAGGATAAGCACTGTATTACTAGCCACAAGGTTGGAAGTTCAAGTTCACCAACTGCTCCTCAGAAACACTATACAGGCTTGCTATGAGTTGGAACTGACTCCACAGCATACCATACCACCACCGTCACCACCATTAGTAGCAACTGACCTGACAGCACTTAACAACAACAATCAGTACCCGGAAAAATTATCTGATGCTTACTTTTGAACTATACCAAGAAAAAAATCAATTACTTGGGGTCAATTCTCCTGGTTGTCTCTCTTGCCTCTGCTCCATCCTCAGCCCCAAAGCTAGTCCACTAGTCTATCCTGCTGAAGGGGACTCAGCTCCCTACCTTTCCCTACACTGCTACTACCAACAAAGGCAGACAGGTATCAAAACCTCAGTGGCCCTTCCCTCATAAAGCCAACATTCCATCAGGGACAACACATAAACCGACCAGTAAACACATACAAGCTGATAAAAACAATCAGTAGCCATTGCTACCAGATTCCCCCAATGCTACTCTGAATTGTTCCTAAACAATCTAATGCTTAAATACTGATTCTTCTAGTTCCCATCTCAGTCTCAAGAAAATCTTCTTGCTCTGTATTATAATCTTATGCCCCATACACTCGGAGTGAATCATTAAATGGTGCTTAAAAATATGGGGGGATAAGGGGACTTGTGTTTTTCTGTGTGTGTGCGTATTTTTTCTGTGTGGCATTTTTAATTGAAAAAAGCTTAAAATCTATCTGTAGCCATGTGGGCAGATTGTTGTCCATAATCTAAACTGATATGGGACAACCCTAAACCATTATGACAACAGGGCCCAATGAACCTATTCAAAGTGTTCCTCCTGGGAAAAACCCAAACACTTGATTCTTCTTAATGAAGTGTCGCAGAATGTCCATTAAGTGCAACTAGTGCTGGAAAAACATGCATTTCTGTCTCCAAAGGTATTTTCCACTCCTTCCTTGGAGTCAACTTTTGGGAGAAAAAGGCGTTTTCCTGTTTCTTTTCAATACATTTGCTTGCCCGTGAAGTTTTCTGTCCCTCTTATCACTGATTATCTTTGTCGCAGCATCAGAGATGGAGTAAAAACATGGATCACTATTTTTATTCCGTATTTTTATCATAACATAGGAATATCTGCCCGTTATAGCTGGGAGCTCTGGTAGTATAGTGGTTACGAACTGGACTGATAATCTCATGGTCAGCAGTTTGAAACTACCAGCTGTTCCACGGCAGAAAGATGGGGCTTTCTGCTCCCGAAAACATTTACAGCCTCAGAAACCCTGTACAGGGTCGCTATGAGTCGGAACCGATTCCACGGCATATAACAACAACAACAACATAGCTGGGTTACATGAAGAAAAACGTGGCATCATGGTTGGAGGAAGACTCATTAACAACCTGTGATATGCAGATGAAACAACTTTGCTTGCTGAAATTGAAGAGAACTTAAAATATTTACTAATGAA
>NW_006408576.1:15666747-15673974 GCF_000296735.1 Chrysochloris asiatica
ATTGGCCAAGTGGCAGCATCAATGGGCTCAAGCGTGGCAACAGTAGTGAGCCTGGCCCAGGATTGGGCAGTGTTTCGTTCTGCTGTGCATAAGGTTGCTATGAGTAGGCACCAACTTGATGGCACCTAACACAACAACATAGCCTTGTGCGGTGCTGTAGGATAAGCACTGGACTGCAAAGTTAGCTTGAATTGCAAGGTCAGAGGTTCAAACCCACTAGCCCCTCTTTAGAAACCCTATACAGGGTCGCTATGAGTTAGAAATGAGTTGACAGCACTTAACAACAACAATAACAAAAACAAATAGCTACAGAAGGCAGATATGCATGAACTTTGTTGTTGTTAAGTGCTGTCTGGTTAGTTCTGACTCATAGCAACTCTATACAGTGTTTCTGTAGAGCACCTGGTGGGTTTGAACCGCCACCCTTGTGATTCTCAGTCCAGTGTTTATCCTGTAGTGCCACATCAGAGACAAGCAAATCTAGTTTTTAGCTTGTCTCCAAAAGTTGCTAACTGAATGACCTTCTGCCAGAGAATTCATCTTTCTGAATCTTACCAGTAAACTGAAAATTGTCACAATAGTTGAGAATTAAATAAAGTGAGATTTATGTCTAGAATATGGTTATTGTTGTCTTTAAGTGCCATCAAGTCAGTTCCCACTCATACTGAACCTGGATGGGGATTCTGAGGAGCAGCTGGTGGCTAGCCATCCAGTGCTTATCCTACAGTGCCACACCAGGAATCCAGAATATGGCTAGCACTCCACAAACAGCAAACATAACTTTTTTAAGAATGGTTGATTTATTTTTATCTTTGTTTGGATAATTTTAAAAGACTTGGTGTTTGAAATTTGTTGCAGTGACTCATGGGTATTTTTTAGTGGGAGGAACATGGGCTTTTGACATCAAACAGTACAGAGTTGGTTTTATGTTAACTGGCTAGGAGATGGGCTCTATTTACAGTGTGTTGTAGCTGTAAGTATTAGAGGCTTCACATTCCTCTAAACAAAAAAGCATGTTTGTCCTCAAGTTTATTCTGACTTCTGGTGATCACAGGTTTTACAGAGTAAACTGCTACTAGGATTTTTTTGGTAATCATTTTTTTTTTAAATAGATGCTCTGGTAGCATAGTGGTTATAAGAAGGACTGCTAACCTCAAGGGCAGCAGTTTGAAACTTTCAGCCATTTTGCAGGAGAAAGATGAGGCTTTCTGCTCCCATAAAGATTTACAGCTTCGGGAACCCTGTAAGGGTTGTTGTGTGCCATGGCACACCACTCCCACCATCACCACCTTTAAGTTAGTAATTGTGTGCAAATTAGTTATAGCACCCAGGGTCTTTCATAATCCTCTTGTTGTTGTTGTTAAGTACTATGGAGTCGGTTCAGACTCATAGTGACCATGCCCAGGGTTTCTGAGGCTGTAAATCTTTATGGGAGCAGAACGCCTCATCTTTCTCCTGTGGAACTGCTGGTAGTTTCAAACTGCCAACCTTGAGGTTAGCAGCCCAATTTGTAACCACTACGCTACCAGAGCTCTTTTCATAATCCTCTAGTGTTTTCTTTTTTTGTGTGTCCCTTCTTGGCTTGGGGGCTTCTCTTTGCAATTCTTATCAGAGAGAGTTTATGTCTTACAGATCTTTCAGCTTAGTGCAAACCAAACTCACTGCCACCAACTTGGTTCCTACTCGTTGCTGTTTCTGCTAGGTGCCGTGGAGTTGATTCCAACTCACAGCAACATTATGCACAACAGGATGAAACATTACCTGGTCCTGCACCATCCTCATAATCATTGTTAAACTTGAGCCCATTGCTGCTCCCACTATGCCAATCCATCTCATTGGGGTCTTCCTCTCTTTGGCAGACCCTCAACTTTACCAAGCACTATGCCTTTCTCCAGGGACTGGTCTCTCCTGATAGCATGTCCGAAGTATGAGTGACAAAGACTCACCACCCTGGTTTCTAAGGAAGATTCTGGCTGTATTTCTTCCAAAACAGATTTGTTTGTTCTTCTGGAAGTCATGGCACTTTCTATAATCTTCTCCGAAACCATAATTCAAATACATTGATTCTTTTACAGTCTTCCTTATACATTGTCCAACTTTCATATGCATATGAGGCTATTGAAAATATCATGGCTTGGGTCAGGTCCACATTAGTCCTCAAACTGACATCTTTGCTCTTGAACACTTTAAATACTTTACAGAGGTCTTGTACAGCAGATTTGCCTAATGCAATATGCCTACTCATAGCGACTCTGTATCGAGTTTCTGAGACTGTAAATCTCTATGGGAGCAAAAAGCCTCATCTGTCTTCTGAGGAGGGGCTAGTGAGGCTAAATTGCTTTTTTGTAGTTAGCAGTACAGAGTTTATCTTACAGCGTCACCAGGGTTCTAACATTAGTATACTGACTATCATTATACTGGAGCTTGTAGATTTTGTAGCAGGATGTGGGTGACTGGGAAATTCTGTAATCTCATTAAGTCTCAGTCTTTTATTGGGCTGTTGGTTTTGAACTGTCAACCTTTTGATTAGCAGTCCAGTGCTTGTCCTACAGCACCACATTTTCCTAACTGTTTTCCTAACATTCGTCCCTGGGGCAGTAGTACCAATAGATTTCCTTGAAGCCTATGTTCTTGTGGACTGTTTGTTTACTACTTTTTCTTAGATGGAACGGGAAGGTTGGAGATGGATGCAGTGAGTGTCACTTCTACAGGTGGAATAAGTTGTCAGTATGTTCCTTGTGCTCTAGCAAAGGAAGTGTGAGAAGGACTCCTCAAAAGTACAAAGCCCAAACGACTCAGTTTCATCATAAAGCCTGCCCAGAGCTTCATCCTAACCTTTCTCCTGCCATCAAAACCCCTCTTCATCATCCCCCTGGGACAAGGTGCAGCCACACAGAACATCCTGCAGTGCCTTGAAATTAGTAGGGATTCCAAACTACTATGTTCATATGAGGAGTCCTGGTGTGGTGCTGTGGGTTAATGCGCTGGACTGCAAGGTCGGTTTGAACTATAAGGTCTGCGTTTCAAGCTCACCACCTACTCCTCGGAAGACTTAAATAGGTTTGCTATGAGTAGAAATCAACTCGACAGCACTTAGCAACACCAAATGTCCATATGAAGTTTAAGTCTAGATGCCTTTCCCCAATCTATCTGATGAATTTAGCAACTCTTGATCTTTCAAGGTCTACTAAAAGCCATTCCTCTCTGGCAATTTTCCTGACCACTAGCTTTCCAAGTAGAAAGAATCTATTCTTTACTATGTTAGGGGGACAGTGCTGGTTCGGTGGTAGAGTTTTCACCTTCCTTGCAGGAAGACCAAGGTTCCACACACTTCAAGCACGGCACCGCCTATTTGTCAGTGAAGTTTGCTTGCTTCTATATTGCTGAGCAGATTTCAAGAGAGCCGCCAGACTAAAATGGACTAAGAAAAAGGTCTGATAACCTATTTCTCAATATCAGCCAATGAAAACCCTATGGATCCACAATTGATCATGGGGATGGCAGAGTATTGAGCATCACTGAGTCCCACTGCCCAGAGACAGCCATGAGTCAGAGGCTGACTTAGCTGCAGCTAACACATTATCTTATCTCATAGACTTTGTAATCCTTCAGCACATATCAATTTTCCATGCATGTGGCTTCCACTAGGCCCTCAGCAGGTTTAGGGCAAGAGCTGTGTCTTATCTCACTGTATATCCCTTCTGCCTGATACGTGGGAGATGCTGTTTCATTGGTAATATTTGTTGCAAGATAAATGAGTGCCTTAAGAATGAATACTCCAAATCATCGTAAAGAAAATCTTTAAGTTCTACACCAATTTCTGAACAACAGAGAAGGCGAGTGTTAACAAACATGGAGACAAAAAAAGATATATATTTCAAGAGCTTTCACTGTGCCATTCAGCAACTCTGAGCCACTTGTCTTGGGAATCATATGTCCAGAAAGGCTAGTATTCAATGGAGGTTGAGAGAGAAAAGCCAGATTAGGAGGTGATGACTCTTCTCAGTCTTAGCTCTGCGTTCTCCCCTTCTGTTCACACACCTTACGTTGTCCCGTTCTCAGACCCATGACTTACTCCTCAAAGAATCCTGACAGCAGTGCTGAGTTTGTTCATTCCAGTCTCCATTTCTTTCTCACCAAGTGCATGGCTCCTGGACATCACAGGGACTGACAAAACAACAAATGCCACCACTGTGTCCAGAAAAAGTCAAGAGGGCCATGTTTCTCAAACCCAATGCAATCCCAGATCCCCGTGGTAGCACACTGTGACCCTGACCTTGGCCACCTCATTCCAAAGAAGGCATTTTTCAGAGTGTGTTATCTTTGAAGGGCACAGTAATAAAGTAATGGTTTCCCTTAGCTCTCTCACATGTCATACCAAGATTTTTTTTTTTTTAAATGTATGTATATTAAATATTTTTTCACATTTCAAACAAATCCCAAAATAAGTTGTTGGGTTTTTTTGTTTATTTATTTTTTTGACTATATTTAATTCTCCACTTCCCACTTTCAAACAAAAGAACGCATGACACAATTGACAAACAAATATGGTGTTGGTTTATTTCTAAGACGGATGCATGTTTGAAAGTTAAACTAAGGGGATAAAAAAGTTAAAAGGAAGAACAAGGACTGAAAATCATGTTGAATCAATTAATAGCAAGCAGGTGGCTGAATGGGTGTCCGGGAAGATAAACATGGTGATGGAGCCAAGACAATTATAATTCCAATCTGAGGGTGCATACGCTACTGTATGTTTGTTCCAAGATGTGCAGTTCTCCTTCTTGTCTCACTTTCTTCCTCAAAGGCACAGCATATCCCACTGCAAATAGATTTCACCTTCCCCTGGGAGTTGGTTATGAATGAAAGGTTTAGTATGCTGGATGAGTTCATGCACAGTCCATTCTTACACAGCACCAGGATCTAGAAATTGGTTTCTCTTGACCTTGACATTTTTCAGATCAGTCTTCCTTTCTAAATCCATCTTCTTATGCCTTTTCTGTCTCTCACCCCTCTTTTTCCCAGCAGAATTTATACAATGGATCATGCTTTCTGGATTAAAAAATATGTTTTAAAAAAATGAGCTAATAGAAGTCAGTGGCACTTAGGAATAATTGCAGAAGTGCATTCTCTAATGTTACAAATAGAACATTCATCTAGAGGAAAGGAAGACAGAACATAACTAATTTAAAATAAAAATACATGTATCTATCGGAATCGATTTGATGACACTTAACAACAACCATAAACTTAGAGAGCTACTCCCCCCCATTTGTCTCTGTCACAAAGAAAACTATTTTAGGGGTCATTGTAAGAAAGATTATTGTTTTTATTTTCAATTTCCAAGGATGCCTCAAGTATATCTTTGGTATAGAACAAAAAAAAAAAAAAAAAAAGAGGAAAGAAAGCAATAATGCTTTCCTTTTCTATGGAGAAAAGGCAGCTTCTTATTTTTATGTTAAACAGTTGACAAGATACTTATATTTTTCATAGAAGTAAAAGTTAATTTTTTTTTTTCTGCTTAATTGTTCATTGAGATTTCAAAACGAAATCTGCCTCCTTGCCAAATATCTTTGTAATATGTGCATTTCACACTGGCTTATTATAATAGGTTTTCTCATGGGATCTAGTCTTCTGGCATCTGCTTTGTTATGATATTATAACAATAATTAACATTTAGCACTTACTGTATAGCCAGGCTTTGATCCATATTTTTAACAAAATGTAATAACAATGCTCTTTCACACAGCATCTTTCATCCCAGAGACTCAAAGTACTTGGCAGCATCATATTATAACCAAAGATAGTTGTATTCACTCATAAAATCCTCCCAACGCCCCCATGGGGTCTTTACACAGCAGGGATCTTCCTTGGGTGGAAAGGATGGGAAGAAAGGTCAAGTGAATGCCAGGCAGCCAAACAATGACAACAGAGCCAGGAATAGAATCTCATCCATTCAACTCCTTGGTCAGGGATTCCAAAATCTCAATAGCATTTATTTTTAAAACAAAGTAGATAGGGAAAGAGAAGAGAGAGGCATTGACCATTTTATGACAGGAATTCAGATATATCCTGAAAGTTATACTGCATCTTCTGAAATAAATCCCTTGAAACAAAACTATGAGACACTTGTCCAAAAATACTAATAAGCACCTTTTTTTTTTTTTGGTAGACACTAAGTCCTTTTCTTTATGAAAGAGGTGAAAAAGAAGCATACAAATGACTTGGATAAGCATGATTTTTCAGCCTTTCTCTTCAGGGTAACCAGTAAACACCAAGAAGCATTAATCATGCATAACACTCTTTTTGGTAAATGATCAGCAAGGATCAATTTTACCTAAAACTACTGATCTAAAGTGTTCAAGAGCAAACACACCAGTTTGAGGACTAAAAGTTACCTTACCCAAGTCACCGTATTTTCCATTGCCTCGTATGCATGTGAAAATTGGACAGTGAATAAGAAAGACTGAAGAAGAATTGATGCATTTGAATTACGGTATTGGAGAATATTGAAAGTACCATGGACTGCTACAAGAATAAACAAATCTGTGTTGAAAAAAGTACAGCCAGATGCTCCTTAGAAGCCAAGATGTTGAGAGTTTGTCTCTCAGAATTCTGACATGGTATCAAGAGGGAGCAGTCCATGGATAAGGATATCACCAAACATGATTCCCTCTTCCAGTGATTGAAACCACCTGATGGTATGTCCAAGGAGCTCTGGTAGCATAGTCGTTATGAGTTGGGCTGCTAATTTCATGGTCAGCAGTATGAAACTACCAGCAGGAGAAAGATGAAAGGATCTACCTCCAATCCTGATGTCAAGCTTTTTGTTCTTCTTCATATAGTCCACTTTTTCAGGTTATTTGCTCAACAAATGGATTGAATAAATAAGATGAAAAGATACAACCTTAACAAACATCTTTCTTGATTTTAAACCATTCAGTATCCTCCGGTTCTATTCAAATGATTGGTTCTTGGTCTATGTACAGGTACTACACAAGAACAATTAATTCCTCAAGAATTCCCATTCTTCCCATATTATCTATAATTTGTAATTAACTAAGTACATATACAAATTCAAACTGAAGCTGAAGAAAATGAAAACAAGTCCACGAGAGCCAAAATATGACCTTGAATATATCCCACCTGAATTTAGAGATTATTTGAAGAACAGATTTACAACACTAAAGACTGAAGACCAGAAGAGTTGTGGGATGACATCAAGAACAT
>NW_006408576.1:15675069-15686467 GCF_000296735.1 Chrysochloris asiatica
TATATGAAGAAAAACGTGGCATCAGGATTGGAGGAAGACTCATTAACAACCTGCGATATGCAGATGATACAACCTTGCTTGCTGAAGTAAAGAGGACTTAAAATATTTACTGATGAAGATCAAAGATCACATTTTTCAGTATGGATTATATCTCAATGTAAAGAAAAAAAAAAATCCTCACCACTGGGCCAATAAACAACATTCTCATCAATGGAGAAAAGATGGAAGTTGTCAAGGACTTCATTCTTCTTGGATCAACTATCAACACTCATGGAAGCAGAAGTCAAGAAATCAAATGACATATTGCATTAGGCTAATCTGCTGTACAAGACCTTTTAAAGTGTTAAAAAGCAAAGATGTCAGCTTGAGGACTAAGGTGTGCCTGGCCTGTCATGGTATTTTCAATAACCTCATATGCATGTGAAAGTTGGACAGTAACTAAGGAAGAGTGTAGAAGAATTGATGCTTTTGAGTTGTGGTGTTGGAGGAGAATATTGAAAGTGCTATGGGCACTTGGAAGAAGTGTAGCCAGAATGCTCTTTGGAGGCCATCTTGGACATATTGTCAGGAGTGACCAGTTGCTGGAGAAGGATATCATGTTTGGTAAGGCAGAGGGTTACAAAAAAAAGAGGAAGAGTCCCATCTAGATGGATTCGCCAAGTGGCAGCTTTAATGGACTCAAGCGTGGCAACAGTAGTGAAGTTGGCCCATGATCAGGCAGTGTTTCAGTTTGCCGTGCATAAGGTCACTATGAGTCAGCACTGCCTCAATGGCACCTAACAACAACAAGTACCAGGCTACCAAGTCTATTGAGCAGTTTTTTTAATGGATCTGTTTGCACGTCCAACTATCTATGGTGTCTATCTTTTCCTCTGACTACAAGTGGCGGAAGAGAAGACATTGTCAACTTGTGATCTGTTTCTGGAAGAGCAGGGGGCACTGAAGAGAAGTCTCCATTTTACCAATTCTCTTGTTTTTGCCAAGCAACTGAAATTCCACAAAATCCACTGTTTTCTGATCCTGCATGCTGCTTCTGCTTTCATCACCATTAAAATGAGAACATACACTTTTAGAAAATGAGTGATTCAATGCTGCACATTCCAGACTATCCATAAAGAAAACATCCAATTCCATTTTGAAATAAATTTAGCCCAGATCTACATTTTTACCAATACCATATGCATCTTGCTGGACTTTCATTTTAATAGATTCTCATTCCACATGTAAATAAAAATAATAGCCTCCATCAGATCAGATCTCTGAAAAGGAGACGTCCTCATAACAAAGCACATAGCCGAAAAAATGTGTTTGGCTATCCTCCAATACCCAAGAGTCAAGTGAGAACTAGGAGCATGCATCAGTATAATTCACAACAAACGGATTGTCTCCATACAGCCCAAAAGCCATTCAAAACTCAAAATAAGACACCACAACACTGAGAAACCCAAGTGGAATTCCATTTCTTGTAGCTTGGGCAATGAGTTATGACAAGTTATAAATACTACAATTTCTGAAGAACGATCAAATGGCTCTTGAACATAATCTTGTTTCATCTTATATAGAATGTTTGCCATTTGGACAAATTTGAAAATGATTCAAACTAGAGTGAGGGGAATCATTGTAACTTGTCCCAATGGGATGGCATTTCTCACAGTCCTCTACAGCATATTGTTCCCTAGGATAGCTTTTTTGTAAAGGGTCTTCATATCATGGTCTTTCTACAGCAGGAACTAAGGGGGAGGGGAAGTTTCTAATAGGAAAGCTTTACTATAAAAATAATGAGAAGATTGAATCGTCTAACCAAGAAACAAATGTTCTTCACGTGGATTTCCGGTCCTAGTCCACATTAATGATTCAATTTTATCAGAGGAAAATAAAGCCTGCCGTAAACTCATATGCTGAAATGTAGGTGGTGTCCTAGAACGGGGAGTACTGAACAAATGAAGCATCTGAGCATCATGTGTTCGCAGCTAAGATAACCACATGCCGGCTTCAGAAAGGTGTTAAGATTCTTTCCCCAAAACACAAACCAGCTATGATTTCTACTACATCTCGAGCCAGCAGCACCTTCCCTGGCATCTCCCAGCTGCCGCTTACTGGGTTGTGGGAGTGAAATGATCCTATCCAGAGAGTACTGCTGTGTTTCTCTGGCTGTTAAAAAATTCCAGGAAAAAATGCTCCATCTGAAACATGTGTTGCTTGTGATTGGACTGCATGCCCTTCCACATTCATATTTTCTCAAGCTTTCTATACGTGTGAGGTAGAAACGGAGGCGACAAATACTGACAGGCATGAGGGGAAAAAAAAGTGGTTACCCTAAAGTATAATTCACCTGGAAAGCTAACATTGTCCCTCCTGTTCCTGCTCATAATGCTAAAGGAAAAATGCCATTTCAGATTTCAGTCTCAAATTTGCAAAATTATTCATTCAGATAAAATGTTGGCTAATCATGTTTATTAAACACTAAATGTTAGAATGTAAGTAATGTAAAAGGAAGCTGCACTTGGTTTAAAACATGCTGGTATGTAAGACACTAGAATTTAGTATTTTTTAATAGTTTCCTAGTGTGCCGCTGCCGAATAATGCGCGAGACAGCAAGATTGGCTTGAACTGCAAGGTCAGCGGTTCAGATTCACCATCCATTCCTCGGAAACCCTATCACTGTGGGGCAGCACTTAACAACGAATTATGGCACCACAGGAAAAGCATTCTACCTCAAAGTTGGTTTCAACTGCAAGGTCAATGGTTCAAACTCACCAGCTGCTCCTTAGACAGCTGATACAGGGATGCTATGGGTCAGAACAGCTAGATGGCATTTAACAACTATCTCCCTCACAGGAGCCTGCTGTAGCGCTATAGGATGAGCACTGGACTGCAAAGTCGGTTTAAACAGCAAGGTCGGTGGTTCAAACTCACCAGTTGCTCCTTGGAAACCTTACACAGAGTCGTTAGGAGTCAGAACTGCATAAACTACACTTAACAACAACCACCCTCACAAGGAGCCCTAGTGATGCAGTGAAGATGGCCATTTACAAAGCCTTGAATGAGACTTGGGTAAGGGCAAGAAATCAAGAGTTTGTAATCTACTGCCTGGGAAGAAATCTGAGTAGAAGAACCATGTAGCAGATTGGAAATTGAAAGATGAAGTTCCTACCAACATTTCAGTACAGGTCCTATTAAGATGAAAATTAATGTAATATGTTTGGCTATTCCTCTTAACACAGAGCAGAGAGAGCCATGAGAGATTATTTTTCAGAATGATAAAGCTTCCATATCTAGTTCCTAAGCCTGGAGAGATCTGAAAAAGTTTGTATTTTGATTTGAAAATAACTGGTAAATGATACAGCTTCCTGCCATATAATGACTGTATTAATTTGCAGGTTGGAGCGTGAAACCCAAATAGAGGCCCTGAAGGGATAGAACTGTTATCTAAGCGACAGTTAATATGCTGAAAATGCTTTTTAGAAATTGCCCGATAGTTCTGCTCTGCTATCATGAGCAGAGCTTTAATTCCTTGGGCATCTTTATAAATTCTCACGAAAATTTAATAAATATTAAGTAATTTAAAGGAGAACAGGATTGTAATTTACACAAAAGTACCAGTTTTCATTTTAGTTTTAGATCTCAAACTTGAAAAACATATTGAAAAAGGAGAAACTGTTCTTATATTCTCACCTACCTTATTTCCCCTATTTAGGAAAACATGACGTTGCTGTGATAAGGAAATTGAATTTTTACCTCTGCTGGCATTGCTTCAGCAGGGTCGACTCTTATCTGTTAATTTGCCAGTGAGATGATTTCTTTCAATGGCACTTTGTCTTCCCCACAGTGGGGGCGGGGGGAGGGGATTCTTTTGATTTTAATTTGAGTGTTGAAAAGCAGCAAAGAACAAAACTGAACTTATTCATACTAAGGATTTGTTGCTCCATTTGCTAGAGTTTACGTAAAACAGACCGCAGTCCATGTAGGCAGGACTCTTAGGAGTATATGAATTTTATGTAACTACCAGAGGGAAAAAAGTCAACCCAACTAGCATAAGGGCTACCTTATCAGCCAGCTGAATTGAAGCCATAACAGTATAATGATTCTACATTGGCTTGGTGGACTTTCCAATTCATTCTAGAGTACAGTTGTTTTATACTCAGTACTTGCCTCTTAGAAGGCATTTTAAATAAGCATTTGGGTGCCGAGGAATGCCATTCAGAGGATTTGAAGGTTGTGTATTATCTGTACTGGCAGCTCTGTGCAGTCTATTCTGCTAGTAATTTTCCAGGGGCGCTGCTTGCTGACAGCAAAGCCTGCCCGTGATCATTGTTCTGACACACAGGGAAAAGGAAGGCCAAGAAGTTCCCTGATAGTTGTGCTCTGCCCTCCCTCTAGCCAGGCATTGTTGATGGGGGCACCATAGTTATTTTTTTTTTTTTCAGATCGGCCACCAATTGTGCTTTAGAATCTTACTGTTGGAGTGTTTTTTAGGTGCCATTGAATCAAATACCATTCATGGCAACCCCGTGTGAAACAGTAGAGTTTTCTCAACTGTGATCTTTACAGAAATCCTCTGTAGCCATTTCTCTATCAAGGACCCTTAGAATCTTATTAGGGCCCCAAGAAAAGTAAGGAGGTAAAAAGGAAACTATTTCTGTTGAAGTGGGAGATTCCCTTCCCTATGACCCCTTTTGCAATCACAATAGCACATAAGCTCTGTCCCTGACTTATAAGCCTGGAGACTATAAAACAGAGTTGTAGCTGTTTTTGCATTATCTTTAGCAAAATTTTACTTGTGTGCGATATTAATAATATTGTTCTAAGACTTCTACATACCCTTGGGTCACCTCTCTTTGGAATGAGCAAGAGTATGGATATCTTCTTTTTGGTACAGTGACTGTATACTTCTCCCATCTTCTCTTGATATTTTGTACATCATTCAATATTTTGCCAATAGAATCCTTCCATATTGAAAGTTGAGGCTTGGATTTTTTTTCTTCAGTTCCTTCAGCTTGAGAAATGCTGAGCATGTGCTTCCCTTTTGTTTTTTAACTCTAGGTCTTTGAAATTTTACTTATAATATTTTACTTTGTCTTCTCTAGCTGCTCTTTGAACTTTTCTGTTTCGCTTTCAACCATTCACCTGGCAGTTTGTTGACAGGCTTAAGCTGAGCTTTAGATGGAGACAGACTAGAAAAGAGGGACAGATTACCTCTGAATATTTAGTCACTGGAAATCTTGTGAATAGTAGTGGAACACTGTCAGCACCAGATTATTGAATAATGAAACATGAGGAAAAACACCAGAATACTGTCAGATACAGTGCCAGAAGATGAGCCCCTCTGGTTGGCAGGCACTCAAAATGTGAAAGGGGAAGAGCTGCCTCTTCAAAGTAGAGTTGACTGTGATGACAAGAATGGAGTAAAGCCTTCAGGATCTTCATTTGCTGATGGGGCACAATTCCAAATAAAGAGAAACAGCTATAAAACTCCGCTAATAATCAGAACCTCAAATGTACAACATATGAATCTAGGAAAATTGGAAATTGTCAAAAATTAAATGGAATGTATAAACATTGATATCCTTGGTATTAGAGAGCAGAAGTGGACTGGTATTGACCATTTTGAATCTGACAATCACATGGTTTACTATGTCGAGAATGACAAATTAAAGAGGAATGGCATCACAATCATCATCAAAAAGAACATACCAAGATTAGTCATGAAGCAAAATGCTGTCTGTAATAGGATAATATATACACCTATAAGGAAGACAAGCTAATACCACTATTATTCAAATTTGTGTATCAACCATTAAAGTCAGTGATGATGAAGTTGAAAAACTCTATCAACTTCTTCAGTCTGGAATTGATCAAACATTCAATCAAGATGTACTAATAATTACTGGCGATTAGAATTCAAAAGTATGAAACAAAGAGGAAGGATCAGTAGTTGAAAAATATGGCCTTGGTGATAGAAATGTTGCTGCAGATCACATGCTAGAATTTTGCAAGACCAATGACTTCTTCATTGCGAATACCTTTTTAAGCAACATAAAAGATGACAATGCACATGGACCTCACTTAAATATACAGAAATCAATTTGACTACATCTATGGAAAAAGACTGTGGAAAAGCTCCATACCATCAGCCAAAACAAAGCCAGGGACAGACTATGGAACAGACCATCAATTGCTCATGTGCAAATTCAGGATAAAATTGAAGAAAATTAAAACAAGTTAACAAAAAACAAAATATGACCTTGAATATATCCCACCTGAATTTAGAGATCATCTGAAGAGCATATTTTATGTATTAGACATTAAAGACAGAAGACATTAAGAGTTGTGGGATGTTATGAAGAATATCATACAGAAAGAGAGCAAAAGCTCATTGAGAAGAAAAGGAAAAAGCAAAATGAATGCCAGAAGACTCAAACTTGCTCTCCATCATAGAGATGCTAAAGTAAATGGAAAAAGTGAGGATGTACAAGACGGAACAGAAAATTTCAAAGGTCATCTCGAGAAGACAAAATCAAATACCATAACTAAATGTGCAAACACCAGGAGTTAGAAAACTAAAAGGGAAGAATACTCTCAGCATTTCTCACGCTGAGGGAACTAAGAAAAATTTCAAACCTTCACTTGTAGAACTGAAGTTATCAATGGGCAAAATACTAAAGGATGCAAAAAGCATCAAGAGAAGATGGAAGGAATACACAGAGCCACTGTACCAAAGGAAATGGTGATGTTCAACCATTTCAAGGTAGCATATGATCAAGAGCCAATGATACTGAAGGGAGAAGTCCAAGGTACATTGAAGGCATTGGCAAAGAACAAGGCACTGGGATTGATAGAATACAAATTGAAAAGATCAAAGTTATCAAATATTTCATTTTGTTCAGATCAGCCATCAACACTCACAGTCACAGCAGTGAAGAAATCAAACAATGGGTCTGGTAAAAAGAGATGGGGATAAGATTCTTATGATTCAATAGTGAGTAATTGTTATCATGCCTGTGACTGTAACAATTGTAAAGGTAGAAGTTTTTGTAACAAAAACAGGGGAATAGTTCATCTTACAGTACAGAAGCAGAGGGCCCTAGGGCCATCAATGGAGATGAACACAAGCGAAATGAGAACCCTTGTCCAAAGAAGCAGCAACACCTGAGATGGAGGCAGAGATGGGGACGTGGAGAGAGGGAGCAGCTGAGGACTCTAGATTCATGGAAAGAGAGGGACTGAGAGCTGCTGGCCAGGAGGCAGACGTGCAGAAAGTGCTCTTTGGTGGTGTAAATCATTATATATGCTTGAGTGTTTGGAAAAAAAAGCTAAAGTGAATAGAGAAAAATACTGTAAACTGATGGTACATGGAGGGGATTATAATCATTATAATGAAACAAAGTATATGATTTGTTGAATGTAAAACTGATGATCTGCCCTGTAAACTTTTACTCAATTCACAATAAAAATGTAAAAAAAAAAAAAAAAAAAAAAAAAAAAATCAAACAATGTATTGCATTAGGCAAATCTGCTGCACAAGACCTCTTTAAAGTGTTGAAGAGCAAAGATGTCAGTTTGAGGACTAAGGTGTGCTGACTCAAGCCATGATATTTTCAGTAACCTCATAAGCATATGAAAGTTAGACATTGAATAAGGAAGACCACAGAAGAATTGATGGATTTGAGTTATGATGTTGGAGAAGAATATTAAAAGTACCATGGACTGCTAAAATAACAAATAGATCTGTGTTGGAAAAAGTACAGTCAGAGTGCTCCTTGGGAGCCAGGATGGCCAAACTTCATCTCTCATATTTCAGACATATTGTTAGGAAGGACCAGTCACTTGAGAGGTATATCACTTTTGGTAAAGTGGAGGGTCAACTCCAGAGTTTTCTAGGGGACTGATTGAAGTCTTCATTGCCACTGCCTTTCAGCTCAATTTCTCTGTCTACAGAATCCTACTTTGGTCTGCTCCCTTCCACGGGTGTTAATCCCATGAGATCTACTTAATAAGAGTAATGTAGAAACAAGAAAGCAAGGCATCTGAACAGGAGTTTTCTTTGGAAGACGGAAAGGGCTATTGCTTTATCAAGATGAGTAAGTTTCCATTGCCCCTTTTTATTCTAGAAGCATTTGTTTTGAAACAGCATTTCTCATAGAGTCAAGCTTTAGGTCTTTGTTTATTCATCGTGCATCCCAGTAATTCCCTCCCATAGTCTGTGGGTTGTCTATGTGGTATGAAGCAAAATGGGCCAAAAGGCTCTTTGCCCACAAACGCCTCCCTTTGAAACTGAGCCCATGACTGAAATTCTCACCATTATAATCAACTATTGGGGAGGTGGGGAAAATAAACTTCAAATCGTGGAGAGGGTGGGCAGGATACACCCACATAGGAAAATGAGAGACACATTGGAAAGAGAACTTGGAGGAGATGACACTTAGAAAGGGCATTTAGAGGGGCACCCGGCTGGAGGAGAGCCCAGAAGATAAATTTTCGCCCCTATTCAGAGTTTTGGTAGCACTTTTAATTACAGGAGTACACGATGAATGCCTATGGATGATTATTACTGTTTCTGTTTTTAACATGAGAGGTGGGCATGGATGGGTTTACTTTGTGTCACTCAATGGGATCCAAGCTGTTCCTATCTTCCATTAGATTTCTAACCTGCTGCCAATCTCTTCAGTCAGTCTTCAAGCCACAACTGAGGGCTTCACCTCTCAGGGCCACAGACAGCTCTCCTGGATGGCCCACTCCTAGACTATCATGCATAGCACATGGAAATGAAACAGGGACTTTGCTTCCCTAGAAAAAGTAGAAGCTATAACAGATTATTTCTATTGCCTCTTCCAATCTAAGAATTATAGCCAGACAGATGTGAGTTTAGACCCCGGCTTGTTTTCTCTCAATGGATAAGATGAGAAAGATTGAGAAGTCAAAAGATACTGAAGAAGCTTTGGTGAGCTGGGCCCTGGTGCATAGCCTAGGTCTGTCATAGGATCACAAGGTACCCTGACACTTGTTTAAAAATGTGAAGTATGTGACTTTGTCAAAATCACAGCTCACAATTTACTTTTTAAACAGCTATTTAATGTAGCTAATATATAACTAGTCTTAAGTCAGAGTTTAAAGGTGTTCTTCTCATCTAGTTTGGGGAAGTTGTTGTTGTTGCTGTTAAGTGCCATTGAGTCAGTTATGACTCATAGTGACCCTGTAGAGGGTTTCTGAGGAGCAGATGATGGGTTTGAATTGCCAGCCTGTGGTTCGAAGTCCAATGCTTATCCTACAGTTATGTGGCTGAGACAATGTTTTATTTCTCTTAGGGTCATCCAGTTCTGTATAATGATCACTTTCTCCTACAAATATTGGATTTTTCATTTAATTAATTGACTTTGGCAGTTCGCATGCAACCTTTAAAAAATTTATGAAAATGTCAGCTTTGAAAAGGAAAAAAAAAAAATCATTTGATGAATTTAATCTTAGTGCCAACCAAAGCACAAATGTTCCCTGTGGACCTGTTACAACATTGGAGGTTCACAATTGATTGCTTGAGAATGAGCAAACTAATGCAGCAAAATATTTACTAGCTAAGCAAGTGTAGTCTAATATATACAGTATGTTCACCCAGATAGTTACACCTGTGTCCTGTAAACTACCAAAGCCTGAAACTTGTTAAAATTAATGAGTAAATAAAAGCAAAACCCACCAAATTTGTAAGATAAGAACATTGGTAGGCCAAGAACTTGGATTTTATTCTTCGGAGATGTAGAAGTAAACAAGAAACTAAGACCACTGTGCCTTTGCTTGGTGCACAGTTGCATTGAAGGAAAGAAAAACATAGCCAGAATATGACGCTGTCAGCAATTGACTTCAGGTGCCATCTGCATATATTCCTGGCACTATTAATTTGCAATTAACGAGGGCCTTATGTTTTATCCCCTGCAACTCGCTGTCTTAAAGTCTGAGGGAGGGGGTTTAGCAGAAGGGAACATGCAGGTGGGTGGTGAGCTTTCTCAAAAACAAATAATTCTGCTTTTTGATACTGAATCATTGGTATGTAAGCTGCTCTTTCAAACTAATAAAAGGTCATTTGTCAAAGGGAAATAGAATATTTCCATTATGTCATCGTATGAGGCAACTCCTCTCATGTCCAACAGTGCCTTATCGAGATAAGTATTCTGCTGTACAGAGAGATTGGCAATCTTTAACTACATTACACAAAATTCATTTTGAAAGTCGAATTGCTGTATGCAAACTCCTCGACTCTTGAAGTAGGCAGAGGAAAACAAAATCTGCTGTATGCCCATGAATATGGAGAGCAGAAGAAAGTTCTAGATTTACTTCTCTCTAGCTTTTGATCCTCATTCTGCCACTCAGCAGCTGTGTGACTTGGGCAAGCTACTTAACTTCTCTGTGCTTCAGTTACATCATCACTGAGTCAGTTCTGATTCATAATGTACCTGTACAGCGTTTCTGAGGCTATAGATCTTTACAGGAATCAGAAGTCTCATCTTTCTCCCATGGAGCAGCTGGTAGATTTGAACTTCTGAACTTGTGGTTAGCAGCACAGTTCATAATCCATTACACATACACAAAGAAAACCTCATTATGAGGATTAAATGAGATAATAGTGCAGTTTCGGACCCTGAAAGTGTAATATAAATATGGGATACTACATGCCAGACCACCACTCAACTGTCAGTTTGTTGTACTCTGGTGGCTTGTGAGTTGCTGTGATTCTGAAAGCTGTGCCAATGGTATTTTAAATACCAGCAGGGTCGCCCATGGTAGAGAGGTTTCAGATGAGCTTCCAGATGAAGACAGACTAGGAAGAAGGAGTGAAGAAATACTTCCAAATATTTAGTCACTGAAAACCTTATAAATAACAGAGAAGCATTGTCAGATATAGTGCCAGAAAATGAGCCCATCAGGTTGGAAGGCACTCAAAATGCAATTGGGAAGAGGAGCCTCCTCAAAGAAGAGTTGATCGTGATGATGCAAATGGAG
Source organism: Chrysochloris asiatica (assembly GCF_000296735.1). Taxonomy (NCBI): domain Eukaryota; kingdom Metazoa; phylum Chordata; class Mammalia; order Afrosoricida; family Chrysochloridae; genus Chrysochloris; species Chrysochloris asiatica. The sequence goes on from NW_006408576.1 coordinate 15,686,059, forward strand.
TAAAGCCTGTGGAAAAAATCCCATGGGACCTTCATTTGATGATGGGGCACAACTCAAAATGAAGAGAAACAGCTGTAAGCATCCACTGAAAATCAGAACATGGAATGTACAAAGTATGAATCTGGGAAAATTGGAAGTTGTCAAAAATTAAATGGAATGCATAAACATTGATATCTTAGGCATTAGTGAGTTGAAATGGACTGGTATTGGCCATTTTGAATCTGATGGCCATATGGTTTATTATGCCAGGAATGACAAATTGAAGAGGAATGCTGTTGCATTCATTGTCAAAAAGAACATATACAAATCAGTTATGAGGTACAATGCTGTCTGTGATAGGATAATATCCATGTGCCTACATGGAAGCCCAGTTAATACCACTATTATTCAAATTTATGCACCAACCACT
>NW_006408576.1:15688146-15695575 GCF_000296735.1 Chrysochloris asiatica
AGGATTGGAGGAAGACTCATTAACAACCTGTGATATGCAGATGATACAACCTTGCTTGCTGAAAGTGAAGAGGACTTAAAACATATACTGATGAATATCAAAGAGCACAGCCTTCGATATGGATTACATCTCAATGTAAAGAAAACAAAAATCCTCACCATTGTACCAATAAACAACATTCTTATCAATGGAGAAAAGATGGAAGTTGTCAAGGACTTCATTCTTCTTGGATCAACTATCAATACTCATGGAAGCAGCAGTCAAGAGATCAAACAACGTATTGCATTAGGCAAATCTGCTGCAAAAGACCTTTTAAGTGTTGAAGAGCAAAGATGTCAGCTTCAGGTCTAAGGTGCGACTGACCCAAACCATGGTGTTTTCAATAAACTCATATTCATGTGAAAGTTGGAGACTAAATAATGAAGACCATAGAGAATTGATGCCTTTGAGTTATGGTGTTGGAGGAGAATATTGAAAGTGCCATGGGCTGCCAAAAGAACCAATATATCCAATTTGGAAGAAGTGCAGCCAGAGTGCTCCTTGGAGGCCAAGATGACCAAACTTCGTCTCTCATACTTTGAACATATTTTCAGGAGGGACCAGTCGCTGGAAAAAGATACCATGTTTGGTAAGGTGGAGGGTCAGAGAAAAAGAGGAAGGCCCCTAACGAGATGGAATGGCCAAGTGACAGCATCGATGGACTGAAGTGTGACAACAATAATGAGGTTGGGCCAGGATCAGGCAGTATTTCATTCTGCTATGCATAGGGTCGCTATGAGTCTGGACTGAGTTGATGGCATCTAACAACAACAACAGCATACCAGAAGGAGCTCTGGTAGCATCTTGGTTACAAGTCAGACTGCTAACTTGAAGATCAGTAGTTCAAAATTACTGGCTGTTCCTCTGGAGAAAGATGAGGCTTTCTGCTCCCATAAATAATCCCAACCTTGGGAACCCTATGCAGTGTTGCTTTGAGTCAGAACCAACTGCATGGCATACCACCACTACTACCACATGCCAGAGAGTGAGGTAAAAAGAGAAAAATAGCCAGGAAGATGGCTGCAACAATGGATTCAAACATAATAATTGAGAGGATGGTGAAGTATCAGGCAGTGTTTTATTCTGTTGTGCATGGCAGGTCACTAGGAGTAGGAACCGACTCAATGGCATTTAACAACAACAACACCATATGCCAGACACTTTCCTAGTTCCTCATTCGTGTTGTCTCAAAGTGTATTTATAGTTTTAAAAGTGTGTCAATCATCCATGAGTTTGGTAAGGAGAATGATACTTCCATTCTACTGAAAAAGAAATGAAGGAGTTAGTGTTGCACTGATACAGACAATGGAAATCTGGGTTTGTCTAATTCTGAGAGTCATTCTTCGTTGCCAACTCTCTAGCACAAATTGTTCTGTTTAACCAGAGAGTTAAAAAGGCATAGGTAATTAACTTTCAGCATCCACTTGCATTCATTACACTTGTTCTAGTTCTCCAAGGGATGAGTACAATTTGGGGATGGCAAAATGTTAGAGAATTTTATGTTGTGAATCCAGCTGAGAAGTGGCATAAAAATGGATAATTGATTGAAAGAAACTGATTTTTTTTGTTTAACATTTGCTGATATATGTAGCAACACACATATGTCAGAATTGTCTAAATTCTAATGCAAAGTTAAAATAATTAATCAATGTTGTTGTTGTTAAGTGCCATCGAGTCAGTTCCAACCCATAGCAACCATGTACAGGGTTTCTGAGGCTGCAAATCTTTATGGGATCAGAAAGCCTCATCTTTCTCCCGCAGAGCAGCTGGTAGTTTCGAACTGCTGACCTTGAGGTTCACAATCCCATTTGTAACCACTACGCTACCAGAGTAATCAGTAGTAAACTAGAAAATCATAGCTTATTCTGAAGCAGCAACTATAGTTATTTAATAAAGCTAAACTAAGTAATACTACCTAAAATAAGGCATAGGTACTCATCATACATTTTTTCCCCCTCTTTTGAAGCCATGTCAGCAGAAAAACTGAGATTTAAATGAAAATCTCCATGACACTTAAGAAAATAAAACTTCCTCTAAATTTGCTCAAGAAATACAGATGCCTGTGGATTATCCAAAAACTCAGCCACGCACAGAAAGAGCATTTGATGGCTGGGGATGCCCATACACAATTCCCTTGAACGCCCACTCCTGGGCGAAGACTTGAGGACATGACTCATCCGGAGTGAACAAAGCAATTTTCTGTGGAGAAATGTGTCTCCACCCCAGATGTTAGCCAAGTTCTTCTTAATTAAGTAAAATTCTGTGAGCCGGAACACGTACTAGCAAATGTTTTCAGTTCTCCTTTAGTAACTGTGGGAAAGATAATGATGGACAAGGGAGAAAGATCGTGTACTCTTGCACACTCACTTGAGCCAAATGCAGTTTATGAATTTCTGTTGTTTGGGCAAAGAAAATAGATCAGGGAGCTACCAATGATTTAATCTAAGGATTCTACACTTCACAAAAAACTCCATTTATTTCCATATGTAGTTACTGATCATCTACCATGAATGCAAAATTTCTGGAAAAATAGTTATTAGGGACTGGTAGATGGAAAGGCAGAATTGTTATGAAAGCAAATGGACAAAAAAGATCAATAAAAACAGTCAAGTTTTCAACTTTTGACAGAAGTTGACTAAAAGGTCAATAAAAACAGTTATTCTCCGAAAAGTAGGTTCTCAATTTTTACAGAAGTTCTTATGACAAACATTATACAAAATAGAATAAATATGAGATAAAGAAATTTTCTATACAAGAGTGTTGTTATGAAGTGCTGTTGAGTCTATCCTGACCCATAGTGACCGACCCTGCATAGTGTTTCCGAGGAGCAGCGGGTGAGCTTGAACCGCTGACCTTGAAGTTCAAACGGCTTTACAGTCTGGCGCATTAACCCACAGCGCCACACCAGGACTCCATACAAGCATTGTTGTTACTAAGAACTGTGGATTCTGTTCCGACTCATAGTGACCCTGCACAGGGTTTCCGAGGCTGCAAATTTTTACTGGAGCAGAAAGCCTCATCTTTCTCCCGCGGAACAGCTGGTGATGCCGACCTTGAGGTTAGCAGCCCGATTCGTAACCACTACGCTACCAGAGCTCCTTATACAGGAGTTGTTGTTGTTGTTGTTGTTATGTGCCATCGAGTCGGTTCCGACCCATAGAGACCCCGTACAGGGTTTCCAAGGCTGTAAACCTTTACGGGAGCAGAAAGCCTCATCTTTCTCCTGTGGAGCGGCTGGTAGTTTCGAACTGCTGACCTTGCGATTCACAGCCCGATTTGTAACCACTACGCTACCAGAGCTCCTTTAAGTAGAAGGGCTAATTAATTTCTCACCACTAAATATTCAGAGGGACTTCATAAAAATCACTTTATAAATTACTTCCCAACTAGCATATTTACAAATTATAGGCCTATTAGCATTTGATTCCAAATATATGATTGGTAGGCCACTTTTTCAGGCACAATTTAATGGCTTAAAAACAATAGGATTTTTTTTTTTCTTTTTTTACTAGGTTTGCCATTTTGGAAGACATTCTTCTAGGGTCTAGGTCCGAAACCTATGTCTCCAAAGATGTTCTAGGTGATTCACTAAGCTATGGGAAGAAAATCCTATGGCATCAATATATCTCATGAATTTTAGATTTTAAGTTGTGGCATATGATTTAAAAGCATTATTGCTGTTGTTGTTATGTGCCGTGGAGTCGGTTCTGACTCATAGCGACCCTGTATAGGGTTTCCCAGATTATAAATCTTTGCGGGAGCAGAAAGCCTCATCTTTCTCCCGCATTATATAATACAAAATAACACAGCATATAATTTATAAATCAATAATTACATTTACGTAGAATGCTTTGTTCAAAAATCATTTACTGATAGGAATGCACAATCAGAAAAGTTTTAATGCTGTTGAAAAAGCTAAGATTCTGGGTAACATAAAAAAACATATCTAGAGTTCCCCTAAATTTCTCATGGTACAATGCAACACAAATAGCACTGTAGATAGTTTTAAACTACTGTAATGGTAGTAATAACAGGAATTCATAGTACTTACAATTTACTGAGTATTCTCATGTCACTAAAGGAAGATGAGGAATTTCTACTACCTGAGAACCTACAACTGTAATCTAAGGCAAGGAATCCAATTCTAAAGCTACACACTGTCCTTGTGCCAAGAACCATACCCTGCCATTTTGTTCCATAGAGATTTCCAAAGAGCCAGCACATAGCAGGCACTGTACAAACCTGGGGCCTCTTGGTAATTCAAAGTCAAGCTTTGTCCCACCCCTCCTTTACTCAGACAGTTGTTACTGCTCACTTAAAAAACAAACAAACAAAAAAAACACTTAACACCATCCAGATCCTAACTACGTTTTTGACAGAGGTCAAGTCTATTGACTGGAGATATCACTCAATACTTGAGGACTCAGTGAATCCTTCTGAATCTATTGACTGCTACCAAAAATTTAGCATTGAATGATAGTCTGGGGTGCAATAGGTTAAGCACTGGACTTCTAACTGTAAGGCAGGTAGTGTGAAACACACCAGCGATTTGTGGGAGAAAGATAAGGCTCTCTGCTCCCTCCCTAAAGATTTACAGTCACTGAAACCCTATGAAGTAAGCATCTGTCCTATAGAGTTGCTGTGAGTCAGAACCAACAGGATGGAAATAGGTATAGTTTTGGTTTGGTTAGATCATGAAAAATGCTTTGTGTTGTTCTTGTTGTTGTTTGGTACTGTTGACTTGGCACCGTCCATAGCAATTCAGTGCACAAAAGAACGAAACGCTTCCCCATCCTGCACCAATCTCACAATCACTGCGACACTTGGGCCATTGCTGGTGCTACTGTGCCGACCCAACTCATTATGGATCTTCCTCTTTTTCGCTGACCCTCCACTTTACCAAACATGATAAACATCTCCAGGGACTGGACCTTCCTAATAATATGCCCAAAGTATGGGAGACAAAGTGAGCTTCCAAGGAGTATTCTGACTATACTTCTTCTACACACATTTCTTTGTTCTTCTAGCACTTTATGGTCTTTTAAATATTTTTCAACAGTACCATAACTCAATTGTATTAATTCTTTTATGATCATCCTTATTCATTATCCAACTTTCACATGCATATGTGGTTATTGAAAACACCATGGCTTGGCTCAAGCATACCTTAGTCCCCATACTAACATCTTTGCTCTTGAACACTTTGAAGAGATCTTGTGCAGCAGATTTGCTTAATGCAATACATCATTTGATTTCTTTACTGCTGCCTCCATGAATGTTATTAGTTATCTGAGTAAAATGAACTTTTTGACATCGTCAATCTTTTCTCCATTTATGTTAATGTTATGGATTAGTACAGTAGTGAGGATATTTGTTTTCTTTACATTGAGGTGCAACCCATATAGAAGGCTGTGGGCTTTTATCTTCATCACTAAAGATCTTAATCCTTATTGGCTGTCAGCAAGAAAGATTGTATTATCTGCATATTGCAAGTTGCAACTGAATCTTCCTGTAATCTTGATGCCACGGTCTTCTTCATATAATCCAGCTTCTTGAATTATTTGCTCAGCATACAGATTGAATAAGTATGGTGAAAGAATACAACCCTGGCCCAAACTTTCTAAATTTTAGACCATTCAGTATTCCCTTGTTCTGTTAGAAAAACTGCCTCTTCATCTATGTACAGGTTCCTCATGAGCACAATTAAGTGTCCCAGAATATTCTTTCTTCACATTGTTGTCCATAGCTTCTCATGATCCACACAATCAAAAGCTTTTGCATAGTCAATAGAGTACAGGTAAACATCTTTTTGGTATTCTCTGCTTTCAGGCAAATCCATCTGATATCAGCAATGATATCCATCATTCCACACATCTCCATCTGAATCCACCTTGAGGATCTGGCAGTTCCCTGTAAATGTACTATTACAGTCATATTTGAATTACCTTTAGGATAATTTTACTTGCATGTGATAATAATATTGCCCAAATTTCTGCACACTACTTGGTCACCTCTCTTTGGAATGGGCACAAATATGGATCTCTTCCAATCAGTTGATCAGTTAGCTGTCTTCCAAATTTCTTGGAATAGATGCGTAAGTGCCTCCAGTGTTACATCAGGTTTTTGAAAGATTTCAATTTGTGTTCCATCAATTCCTAAAGTCTTATTCTTCACCAATGCCTTCAGTGCACCTTGGACTTCTTCTTTCTGTATGATTGGCTCTTGATCCTGTGTTATCTCTTGAAATAGTTGAGCATTAATCATTTATTTTTGGGACAGAGACTTTGTGTATTATTCATATTTAATATTATCCTCCAACACCATAACTCAAATCCACCAATTATTTCTTAATGATTTTTCAACTTTCACATGCATATGACGTTATTGAAAATACCATGACTTGGGTCAGGCACACCTTAGTCCTCAAAATGACATCTTTGCTCTTGAACACTTGCGTTCTGCAGCAGCATTGTCTAATGCAATTCATTGTTTGTTTTCTTGACTGCTGCTTCCATGAGAGTTGATTGTAGATCTGACCAAAATGAAGTCTTTGACAATTTCAATCTTTTACATTTATCATAATGTTATTTGTTGGTCCATTAATGAGGAATTTTGTTTTCTTTACATTGAATTGCAATCCTAACTGTAGATGTGGTGTTTGATCATCTTCAGTAAGTATTTTAAGTCCTCTTTGCTTTCAGCAAGCTAAGCTGTATCATGTACACAGCACAGGCTATTAATTAGTCTTACTCCAATCTTGATGCCACACTTTTCTTCATGTCATCCAGTTTCTCAATGTCTTTTTTTTCTAAAAATGTTTTCTGGCTCTGCCTCTTGGTCACTTTTTGAGCTACTCTATCTTGTTTCTTCATGTAAACAGAAATTGTCTACTAATTTTGCTCAGTGTATAGGTTGAAATAAGTAAGATGAAAGAACACAACCCTGGCACACAACTTTTCTAATTTTAAACCATTCAGAGTCCCCTTGTTCTGCCTCTTCATGAGCACAATTAAATGTTCCAGAATACTCATCCTCCACAATGTTGGCCATAGCTTGTCATGATGTACACAGTTGAAAGCTTTGCATAGTCAATAAAACACAACTAAAGATCTTTCTGGTATTCTCTGCCTTGAGCCAAGATCCATCTAATGTCAGCAATGATATGTCTTACTCCACGTCCTTGTCTGAATCTGGCTCGAACCTTTTGAAATGCTTGGCCAGTGCACTGTTACAGCCATTTTAAAATTATCTTTAGCAAAAATTTACTTACATATTATATCAATGATATTGTCAGATGATTTCCCCATTCCATTGAGTCACCTCTTTTTGGAATGGACACACATATGGATCTCTTCCAATCAGTTCGCCAGGAAACTGGCTTCCAAATTTC
>NW_006408576.1:15697224-15698523 GCF_000296735.1 Chrysochloris asiatica
AGATGAGCTTCCAGACAAAGACAGACTAGGAAGAATGAATGATGAACTACATCTGAATCTTTAGTCACAGAAAACCTTATGAATAGCAGAGAAACACTGTCAGATATAGTGACGGAAAATGAACCCCTCAGGTTGGAAGACATTCAAAATGCAACTGGGGAAGAGCAGCCTCCTCAAAGTAGAGTTGACCAAGATAGAGCAAATGGAGTAAGCTTGTAGGAGAAAAGCCCATGGGACCTTCATTTGCTGATGGCACAACTCAAAATGATGAAAAACAGCTATAAATATCCATTGATATCAGAACATGGAATGTACGAAGTATGAATCTGAGAAAATTGAAAGTTGTCAAAAATGAAATGGAACACATAAATGTCAATATCTTAGGCATTAGTGAGCTGAAATGGACTGGTATTGACCATTTTGAATCTGATAACCACATGGTTTACTATACTAGGGATGACAAATTGAAGAGGAATGGTGTTGCATTCATTGTGAAAAAGAACATATTCAGATCAGTCATGAGGTATGCTGTCTGTGAGAGGATAATATCCATGCGCTTACAGGGAAGCCCAGTTAACACCACTATTATTCAAATTTATGTGCCAACCATTAAAGCCAGTGAGAATGAAGTAGAAGAATTCTACCAACTTCCTCAATCTGCAATTGATCAAACATGCAATCAAGATGCATTGATCATTACTGGTGATTGGAATGCAAAGGTTGGGAGCAAAGAGGAAGGATCAGTAGTTGGGAAATATGGCCTAGGTGATAGAAATGATGTTGGAGAACGCATGATAGCATTCTGCAAAATCAATGATTTGTTCATTTCAAATACTTTCTTTAGACAGCATAAGAGAGGACTATACACATGGACCTCACCAGATAGAACACATAGAAATCAAATTGACTACATGTGAGGAAAGAGACAATGGAAAAGCTCCATATCATCAGTGAAAACAAGGCCAGGGGCAGACTGTAGAAAAGATCATCAATTACTCGTATGCAAATTCAAACTGAAGCTGAAGAAAATGAAAAAAGTCCATGAGAACCAAAATATGACCTTGAACATATCCCACCTGAATTTGGAAATCATCTGAAGAATAGATGTGATACATTAAACACTAACTACCAAAGACCAGAAGAGTTTGGGGATGACATCAAGAACATAAAACATGAAGAATGCAAAAAGTCATTAAGAAGACAAGAAAGAAGGAAAAGGTCAAAATGGACATCAGAAGAGACACTGAAACTTGCTCTCCAGCGTAGAGATGCTAAAGCAAATGGAAGAAATGAGGAGGT
>NW_006408576.1:15699774-15701608 GCF_000296735.1 Chrysochloris asiatica
GAAACTTTGTCTCTCATACTTCCGACATATTGTTAGGAGGAACCAGTTGCTGGAAAAGGATATCATGTTTGTTAATGTGGAGGGTCAGAGAAAAAGAGGAAGACTCCCAGAAAAATGGATTGGCAAAGTGGCAGCATCAGTGGCTCAAGCGTAGCAACAATTGTGAGGTTGGCCCAGGACTGGGCAGTGTTTCATTTTGTCGTGCACGGGGTCACTATGAGTCAGTACTGACTTGATGGCACCTAACAACAATCTACCATGTATACAGAGGGGAAGGATTGATACTTGATATGGAGACTCCTTCCTGTCTTTTGGTATTTTGAACTACTACATCCATGAGTATAAGTCAAGTTAATAAAATTGTAGCAATTTACCCTCATTTCCTTTATCCAAAAAAATTATTACTATTATTTTTAATTTTACTCTAGTCAAGTTCTGACTATCAAACCATCGAAGCTAGTACTATCTGCCAGTTTGGGTATTCTTGTGCATCTCCCCTCACTTTATCAGCTGGATGCTTCACTCTCAGCTCTAGCCCACCGTGGCTATGTCTTTGTCTGTGGGCTCAATAATCCCCAGGTATCACCACACTTTTGATCAACCAGTCTGTCTTCTTCCTCTCATCTCCAGGTCAACAGGAGTCTATAGAATGTATTTGAACTCAGTCCATTTCTTCACTGCTCCTTTCCCCCTCTTCCACTCACCAGTACACCAATGTGGTCGCCAGCAAGCTTACATTCCTGCTCACGTGTTCCCTTTGAGTTGCAGTCTTGAAGAGGGTTTGCCCTGAAGGGACTTGATTGTTTGCCTTGATGGCTTCCCAATGAAAAACTTGCTTATTCTTGTAGTAACCAATAAGACTGCCATATTTGTTTTGGATTTTTCCTGCTGATCTTTCTTTGAAGATGTGTATTCTGTTGCTCTAGCTGTTCCAGGCTGGTCTACTTGTCATTTCTAGTGGTAATGTCCCACTTCAGAAGTTCCTAGATGGGCTCAGGATTCCACTTACGGTCCTATACACTGCAAAGTCTCCATAAGAGGCCTATATCACTTGGCAAGTTCTAGAACCCTTTTTAGATATTCCAATCAGCTATAGGCTGAAGATGGGCTTTTAAGTTTTCTGTAATCACATTTCCCAACATTCTTTTCTATCCCACTGAAGTGTCTATTTTATGATAGAAGCCATGTTGCATCAGTTTTGAAAGATTTCAATTTGTGTTCCATCAATTCCTGGAATCTTGTTCTTCACCAATGCCATCAGTACACCTTGCACTTGTTCCTTCGATATTACTTGGTCTTTTTTGTATAGCTACATCTTGAAATGATTGAACATCAACCATTTGTTTTTGGTAAAGTGACTTTGTGAATTCCTTTAATCTTCCTTTTCTGCTTTCTGAAACATTCAATATTTTCCCCATAGAATTCTTCATTGGTGCAAGTCGAAGCTTGATTTTTTTCTTCAGGTCTTTCAACTTCAGACATGCTGAACATATTCTTCTCTTTTGATTTTCTAACTCCAGGTCTCAACACACTTCTTTATAATACATGATTTTGTTTTCTTGAGATGCCCTTTGAAATTTTCTGTTCAGCTGTTTTACCTCTTCATTTTTTTCCAGTTGCTCTATCATATCTAAGATACAGAGCTAAGTTTCAGAGTCTCTTCTGGCATCCACTATGGTCTTTTCTTTCTTTTTTGGCTTCTTTATGATCTTTTGTTTTCTTCCGATATGATGTTCTTGATGTCAGCCCATAACTCTTCTGGAGTTTGATTGTTAATGTCTAATGCATCAAATTTGTTCTTGAGGTGATTTCTAAATTATGTCAGGTATGTCAA
>NW_006408576.1:15703028-15703606 GCF_000296735.1 Chrysochloris asiatica
CACTGCTCCACCAGGTCTCCTCTTTCCTTTTGTTGTTAAGTGCCGTCAAGTTGGTTCCAACTCATTGCAGCCCTATATAGGGTTTCTGAGGCATTAAAACTTCACTGGAGTAGAAAGTCTCATCTTGCTCTCATTCTTTCGTCTTACAGGATCTTATGTGAATGATGACACCACTGACCTACACAAAAGACTATGTGTCACCAAGCATCTTCTGTCCTTTATTACCAAAATAGTCAAAGGAGAGAGTTGGTTCAATTTGTATTTGTTATTCAAAGACTTTTACTTGTCATTTTCAATACAGTGGAATAACTAGAATGTCAGTAACAGCAGGTAGATCAATTAAACACTATTTGTCCAAGTCATATGGCAGGGTCATGGATGATGGTAGGTAGAGTGAAAGGTTAGATTAAAGTATAGAATCACTGGTTGTAGCCAACAAGAGCCAGGAATATAAGCTCTGAGACAAAATTAATATCCAAGTCAGCAATTTTCTTCTGGTACCATCAGTTTCTTTAGTTGTAAAAAAAATGGAGCTGGAGGTACTCTAAAAAAACTAAGGAAAGGTCAGAGGTTGATGT
>NW_006408576.1:15705075-15706897 GCF_000296735.1 Chrysochloris asiatica
TCTTCACTTCCCACAAGCATAATTTGATCCCCTTCCTTTTGCAAACACTTTATCCCTTTGCCTTCTACAATGTCATTTGTTCTTAGTTTTTATCCTGTCTCTTTGGCTAATTCTTTTCAATCTTCTTTACAAGTTTGTAATCTTTCCCCCAAATTTCTTAATGTTGGATATCTCAGGGCTCAGTCCTTGGAATTTCTTTCTTTTTGGCCTACACTTATGTTCAAGATTTTTATATTGTATGCCTCCAATCTAGATCTCTCCACTAAAAATGTTATTCACCCAGCTCTCCCACAAATAAACAAACCAAATCCATTGTCATTGAGTCAATTTCAACTCATAGCAACCCTATATAGAGTTTCTGAGGCAGTAAATTTTTATGGAAGCAGACAGATTCATCTTTCTCCCCATGGGTTTGAACTGCTGACCTTGTGCTGACCTTATAGCTAGCATTCCAGCATTCCTTGATCATCTACTTGTTTGCCATCTCTGTTTGGCTATCTAATAGAAACCTCAAACATCCAAAACAAAAGTCCTGATCTCTCACTGATGACCTTGCTGAAAGCTTCTACTTTTGAAGTCCTCTTCATCTCAATGAAGGGAAATTATCCTTCCAGTTTTCCAGGAAAGAGAGTTAAGTCTTTTTTACTTCCCTTTTTTATTACTTATAATCCAATCTTATCTATCACCAGATTCTATTGGCAATACCTTTAAAATATATCCAGAGCAAAATATAACTCTCTTTAAGGGAGTCCTTGTGTGGTGCTGTGGGTTAATGCACCAGACTGCAAAGCTGTTTGAACTGGAAGGTCAGCAATTCAAGCTCACCAATGGCTCCTAGGAAACCACATACAGGGTCTCTATGAGCCAGAACCGACTTGATGGCACTTAACAACAAACAACACAGTTGAGAGCCTGTAGGATCAGCACTGGACTGCAAACAACAGGGTTTGTGGTTCTCACCCACCAGCTGCTCCTTGGAAACCCTATGCAGGGTTGCTATGAGTTAGAACCAGCTCAACAGCACTTCACAGCAACAACACATATTGTATAGTAAATGTATCAATATTCTTACAGATATTGCCACTGGCCCATTCTGTCTTTCCTGACTTTCTAGGATGCCAGTGATATAAATGTTAAAACCTTTTCACTAGGTCTCCCATATCTTTTTAAATTTTTTTTTTTTAAGTTTATTGTGAATTATGTGATAGTTTACATGGCTTTAGCTTTACATTCATCCTATTGTATATGATTACATTGCCTTGGTTACAATCCCCTCCATGTATTATCAACTAACCTATACCCTGTGCATACATCATTATTTACCTCTGTCACACTTAGCCCATGCAAACCTACCAAATTGTTCTCCCATCTGCCTTATTCTTCCATTCCTCTTCCCTTTCTTGTGTATTGCCCCCCTCCCAAGCACCCAAACTATCCTGTGTCTATTTCCTACCCTGTGCTCTACCTTCCCATCCCTCCCCTCACCCTACCCCCTTCATCCCGGTAACCAGCAAAGAATACAACCTCCCCCCCAATTTAGTATGGGTTATTTTTCTTAGTCTTTTACAATAGTGGTCCTATGCAGTATTTCTCCTTTTGTGACTGACTAATTTCACTCAGCATAAATGTTCTCAAGGTTCATCGATGTTATGTGGCGGCTTGCTGCTTCCTTGTTATTCTTCAAGGTGACATAATATTCCATTGTTTGTATGTACCACAGTTTGTATACCCATTCTTCAGTTGATAGGCATTTAAACTGTTTTCATCTTTTTGCTATTGTAAATAGTGCTGCTATGAACATTGGGGTGCATTATCTACTCGT
>NW_006408576.1:15708219-15717926 GCF_000296735.1 Chrysochloris asiatica
TTTGAGATGCTGTATTAATGTTTCGATGTTGGTTCTTTATTCTTTTTGGATGTGTGCATTTAGCAATAAATTGTCCTCTCAGCACTGCTTTAGCCATGTCCCAAGGATTTTGGTATGTTGTGTTCTTGTTCTTGTTTGTTTCTAGGAACTTTGTGAGTTCACGTTTTATTTCTTCTACTACCCAGTCGCTTTTCAGAAGGGTGTTATTCAGTTTCCATATATTTGACTTGATTTCCTTGGTCTTCCTATTGTTGATTTCAAATTTGACAGCATTGTGGCCTGAGAAGATGCTTTGTAGTATTTTGATATTTGTAAATTTATGGAGGTTTTTCTCAACTCCATTGTAAAGTATTTTGAAACATTTCATAATAATTTTTCTGAATTCCTTCTCAGGCATTTCCAAGGCCTGCCCTCCTTCCAGAATGGAGTCCAGGTCTACCTCTAGGTCATTTGTCTCAGACGTTTTATCTTGTTTCTGGACATGTGCTGATATGGTCATCTACTTTTGCTTATTGGACATGTTTAGTGTTTATCTGTGGCCTTAATACTTAATTATGTGTTTTGGTATTTTTAATGCTTTCTGATTGCCTCCAGGTAGATGTGATCAGGATGTGGGCTTCCCTTTTCACTCTTCTTATTGCTTAAGTTAGAATAATTTTCACAGGTGTTGTCTGCCTCCCTGGTGTATGGCAGTTGGTATTGCTTCTTGCCTGGATTTTTGTGTTTTATAGAGTGTGATTGTAGCTTGACTATGTGGCAACAATTGCTGTCTCTTCTTGGGTAATATAGGGAGAGAAAGAGTCCCCCAAAGGTAAAAGGGGGAATAAAAAACAACAAAACAGCAACAGCAAAAAGGTAATAAAAACACCAAAAAACCAACAACAGCAACAAGAAAAACTAGATTGGATACTGTAGTCTATAATCGCAGAAAAGGGAGAGGAGAGAGAGAAAAAGAAAAAGAAAAAAATCTGTTGCCTAATATGAGTATGATTTTATTATCCTCTTTCTGCTTCTTGCCTTCAAGGCCACCTGATATATTTCAAGACGCCACTGTTGGTTGGTAGTCTTTTTTTCAGGATTTAATTTTTGGCCTGTTTTGTTTTTGAACTCTCTCTCCTTCTCTATACCCTGTGTTCTGGCCTTTTCCTTATTAATAAACAGTTCAGGGCCAGCTGTTGAGCTGCCTGTCTCTTTAAATTCTGAGAGTACCTGTGCAAGCATGTGTGGCAGAAGACGCCACCAGTGGTGGGAGTGGGGAGTGTCCACTAATGCAGGCACCCCCTCTAGTCACCAGAATGGAGGTGCACAAACAGTGGGGAACCAATGAGCAGATACCAAAAAAAAAAAAAAAAAAAAAAAAAAATCAGAACAAAGCAAAACCAAAAAAGTATTTTGTCCACCTTTGCTCCGAGGTTCCCACAGCATTATTCCGTGGTGGGTCTGCTTACTCGCCCTCTTGATCTTATCATTTGGTCTCACCTAAGTTGTTGGCACCGGGGTGCCAAGCCCAGCAGATTCTAAAGTACAAGATTTCTTACTTCTGCTACAAGTTCCACTAGCTGTAAGACTTCAAATGTTTTAAATATTCTTACCTATGTAGAGTTCTAGTATGGCGCTGTGGGTTAATGCACCAGACTGCAAAGCCATTTGAACTGCAAAGTTGGCAGTTCAAGCTCACCAGCTGCTCCTTGGAAACCCCATACAGGGTTGCCATGGGTCAGAATTGACTCTACAGCACTCAACAACAACAACCTATGTGGATCAGAGTTTTGGAGCTCTGCCCTGAACCCACTTCATCTGATATTCTGTGGTATTGTTGACGGAGATCTTCACTGCACCTCTACCTTATCTGCCATCAAGCCCCACCTCCCTCACTTAGCTTTTAGAATCTATTCTGGATTTCCCTGTCCCCCAATTTTTGTTGTTGTTGCTGATCTCAGTTTGAAAAGTTCCTAATGAAATGCTTTGAGGCATTTGAGCTCTGTTGCTGATGAGTCCAGAGTACTGTCTAGCCTATCCAATGAGTTCTTAATTTTAACTATGTAGTTTCAAGTTCTAAAATATCCATTTGAGTGTTGATTATGCATTCTGATTAGTGGTTAAATTCCTCTAATCATTCATTTTATCCATCTTTCCCTCTGTTTTCCTTAACAAAGAAACATTATTCATAATTATTTTGAAGTCTTACCTATTTCATCCATTATCTTTAGAATTGATTCTATGCAACTATTTGTGCTTTTTTCTAATCTTGGATTTTGTATTACTTTTACTTCTTTTCACATCTAAAAATGTATTATTACATGTTAAACACTATGGGTGATTTGAAAGATTGTCTCTTGAGTTAGGCTATGTTTCTCTAAAAGAGGACTGAATTTTGTTCTTATGGCTAATTAAATTACCAGTGGGCTATTTTGGTCTAGCCAAGACTTTGTTTTTTCATACTGTTAAGATTAGTCTGCAGTCCTGGTGTGGCACTGTGGGATAAGCACTAGATTATGAACCACAAGGTCAGTAGGTCAAACTTACCAGCTGCTCTAGAGAACCCTATACAGGGTCACAACTTGACAACACTTAACAACAAGACTAGTCTATTTCAGTATTGCTTTTTGTCCTAAAATATAGCTTTTATTCTTATAACATGGCCTTTTGGTGTTCCATATAAAATGTCTGGGGGAGTTCATCAAACTCCATATATCTTAGGCTAGTTTCTCTAGAGAAGGAAAACCAGTGAAACTTATATATGTATATATAAAGAATTTAGATCAAGGAAATGGTTCATACATTTGTAGAGGTGGGAGAGTTCCAAGTCTGGGTCAGATGAACCAAGTGTGGCAGGTCAGATGGCAGTCAGGCAGGCAGACAAGTTTGACAGGTAAGAAGGCCAGCTGCTGATGAATCCCAGTACCAGCAAATAATGGAGGAGGCCATTGACGAAAGTTCAGTGAAGGTCAGAGGATGAGTCAGATGCATGATCCAGACCCATCAGAAAGAAAGTAAGCTTTGCCCCAGTGTCTAATTTATTGAAAGCAGGCCACACTCCTGAGAAAACTTCCTTTCAATTTCATCACAGAATCGAATGCTTTATAAGGTCTCATTACGGGGATAACTACATCTCAACTGCCAAACCAAGAATCCTGATTCAGTCAAGTTGACACAAAACCTTAACTACCAGATCACATCCATAAATTGGAAACAATACCACATACCTTGCATAATTATGAAAAAATTTAATAGACAAAAAGATTTTTCTGAGTATGTTATTCTAAAGTCTATAGGTCCAGTTTCCTGTCTTCCAAGTATTCATATCACTTTAGACAAACATCAAAACTCCCTCAACTTCAGCTTCCATGCCTGCAATTCTGTAGTCCCTACCCTCTCCACCTCATAGACATATTCCAATGATTCTTTAAATGAGCAAAGAAGGGCAGTCTTAGATTCAGAAATATTGAAGGACAAGTCCCATCAAATTCCTCAATATCCCTGAGTTACAGATTCTTCTCGTACAAGTTGGATTCATAAAACCTGCCTTGGCACATTGTTATAAAAATGTATGTAAAGCACCTAACATATATCATGATCTTTTGATCTTGCATTGGTGTAAATTAAATGCTTTATATACATTAGGTGCACTACATATATCTGGTCTCCAATCATGACCATTTTAATTTCCTTACCCTTTCCAAAACAAAACTCTAGCAATGTAAAATATGAGATAGCTCTCTGTTAGTTAAAATAAATTAGTCCTTCTACTTCTTCTCCCCAGACCTTATGGCTGTTTTGAATGCAGATCAAATATCTATACCTCAGGGGCCAGGAATAGTATAGTGTTGGAAATCCCATCTCCCATGCAGGAGACCTGGGTTTGATTCTTTGCCAATGCACCTCATACGTATGTCAGCAGAGGCTTGCAAGTTGCTATGATGCTGAAGAAACTTAGATGGAGTAGGAAGAAAAGTCTAGTGATAGACTTCTGATAATCAACCAATGAAAATCCTGTGGACCACAGTGTTCCAACCCATAACTAGTAATGGGAACAACAGAGGGCCAGGCAGCATTCCATTCGATTGTGTGCAGGGTCACTATGAGTCAGTGGCTAACTGGATGACAGCTAACAACAGCATCTATACCTCAGCATCCTCACACTATGAATATAAAGATCATGCAGGCCCATTTGCTTCATTTAGAATCTTAAGAAACAACTTTACATGTATAAAACTATCTCCTAACGCCTAAATTTAAGACATAGGCTACTACTCTGCAAACAGAGAAAGGAAGCAGGACTATGTAAACTACAGGAAAAGAAGCAAAGGTATATGAAAGTACCTGCATCGTTAGGCCCTGGACCATCAGATGATTGTCCCCTTCTTAGAAATGTGCCCGAATGTGTATATGGAAGTGCACCTGAGTGTGTATATGGGGTCAGGGTTAATATGCTTTCTTTTCAGATGAATATGCCAATATAATAATTTTTTTGCATCATGTTGTTGTTGTAGCTTAATGCTGTTGAGTCGGTTCTGACTCATAGAAACTCTGTGTAAAGTTTCTGAGGAGCAGCTGGTGGGTTTGAACCACCAACCTTGTGATTAGCAGTCCAATGCTTATCCTATAAAGCCATACCAGAACTCTGACTGCGTCATGGAGTATTTCATATGAAATGCCTACTTAAAGAGATCTAATATAATCAGTGAATTTGACATAAAAGGAATAAAATTGGGTTGTTTTGCAACAAGATTTTGGAATAGATAATTCTTTCCAAATATTCATAGTATGAGCCTTGGTTAACTTCCAGGATCTATCCTGTGAAATAGGATGTGATGTGATTTGGACATAGTAAGCACAGATTAGTGAAGCCTGGTGGGATCTGCTTCTGGTCATCATCTTCTCCATTGTGGAAGCTGCTGGTGGACGCTTGAGGAAAGGGGCAGCAGTGGTGGTGGAGGAAAGGACTGTGGTGGGACTGAAAGAAAGTGAGCAGGGAGGGAGTAGAGCATGTCCAGCCTCGCCCACTGCCCCACCAGCCTCTGCCACAGTCCACCTGCCTGCCTTACAGAACACAGGATCCCACACCCAGAGCCAGCCCTTTGCTTCCTCATCCAGTGATACAAGAGTCTGGGTTGTTGTTGTTGGTGGTGGTGGTGTGCCGAGCAATCAGTTCCAACTTATAGCAAGCCTACATAGGGTTTCTGAGGCTGTAAATCTTTCCAGGAGCAGAAAGCCTCATCTTACTCCCGTGGAACTTCTGGTAGTTTCAAACTGCTGACCTTGAGGTTAATAGGCCAATTCGTAACCACTACGCTACCAGAGGTCCTTAGAGTCTGGGTTAGGAGTCTTTAAAACTATTCAAGAAAAATAACAAGTAAAAGGAGAGCTACTTTCCTTAAAAGTAGTCCTGATATGGTGCTGTGGGTTAGTATGCTGGACTGCAAGGTGGGTTTGAAGCACAGGTTGGTGGTTTAAGTTCACCAACCACTCCCCAAAAACCCAATACAGGGTAACTACGGGTCAGAACTAACTTGATGGCACTGAACAACAAACTTTCCTTTAAACAAACAAACAAAAAAGTTTATGGGATCACAAATTTATATATGGCCAGACATTCATATAATTGCTCAAACTGATGTTAAGAAACACATACACACCTGTGAAACTGGAATCAGCTCTCAAAGACATAAATGAAAAGTCTCATAGCAAGAAACTGAAAAAATAATGAGCACCTACTATGAGCTTGTTGTTAAGTGCCTCCAGTCAGTTCCAACTCATAGATAAGCCTTCCGAAGAACAGCTGGTGGGTTTGAACCACCGACCTTGTGGTTAGTACTCCAGTGCTTATCCTACAGTTCTATATCAGAACTCCTACTATGTGTCCTGGTGTGACGCTGTGGGTTAATGCACCAGACTGCAAAGCCGTTTGAACTGCAAGGTCAGCGGTTCAAGCTCACCAGCTGCTCCTCAGAAACCCTGTATAGGGTCGCTATGGATCAGAACCGACTCTATGGCACTTAACAATAACAACAATAACAACAACAACAACCATGAGTTAGATGCTAGAAAATCAAAGATATGAATCAAATATTGTTATATGAATCTTGTAAGCAATACGTTTAATAATATAAGGGAGTAAGTAAAAAAGTATTGCTACAAAAGCCTGGAAACATTTATTTAAAATGTAATTTTTCAACATATCCTCCAATTAGGTCTATACATTTTGAAGGCAGTGTTTCTATCTTTCTATCTCTTCTTTGAAGAATTCTGCAATCTTCAACTTATACCATATCAAAATGGCAGCTTTGATACCCTCCAGGGATACAAATTGTGTTTCTTTTACATGTTTATTGATCTGGGGAAATAAAAAGAGTCACAAGAGGGAAGATCAGGGTTGTACGGTGCCTGGGGTAAGGTTTCCCAATGAAATTCTCTTCTAGAACAGTTCTTGTTACCCTCTACAAATGAGCAGGTACATTGTTGTGATGGAAAAAAAGTCCTCAGCGCAGCTTTCCTGGCCTTTTCTCACCAATGTAGTTTTCAATTTTCTTTAAACTGCATAATTGATCCTTATAACATAGTGGTTATGAATCGGGCTGCTAATCTCACAGTCAGCAGTTCAAAACTACCAGCTGTTCCACGGGAGAAAGATGAGGCTTTCTTCTCCCATAAAGATTTTACAACCTCAGAAACCCTGTACAGGGTTGCTATGAGTCAGAACTGACTCCACAGCGCATAACAACAACACCAATCACCTATGTCCTGAAACCCTGTACAGGGTCGCTATGGGTCGGACCCGACTCGATGGCACTTAACAACAACAACAACAACAACCATGTTTTAAGGTATCCAGCACAGTGAATATCCAGCACACATTACACAATTCTGTTCCTTTGTCAACATCCTCCTGAAAAGCAAACATATTTCCAATGAACCATTCTTTCTTCGATGGGTGTTCTCTCCTGGTGTGAACCCCCGTGCTACAGGAGCACAGAAGAGGAACAAACACCGCTGGAGGCAGAAGACTTCAGAGAGTGCGTGGAACACAATGGGGCTCAAATAAGAAAAAAAATTAAAGCTGAGGAGTAGAATCTTAAACAGACACTTTCAAAAGGTAAGAAGACTGAAATGTCAGCTTGTTTTTACTTCCATATCATGCTTAGGCTGGTACTGTCTCTACCCATCTCTTACCTTAACAGGCAGCTCTTACTGGCTCTCAAGAATCTGCTTGAGATTGGGGGAATGACTGGAATGAAAGAATGACCTCATCTCAGGATTCTGTGGCATCACAACCTTCTAAAATACCTTAAGCAACCTCTTTCCCACTCAGAAGTGCTCTGGACTAATTTGAACAAATATCTGTGAAGAGCAAGTTCATACCACATATGACCATGAGGCAAGACTCTGGGAAAGTTCTCAGCCAGAAGTCTTGCTCCAATTCGGACAGCAGCCTCCCACCACCTCTCTGAGCCTACAAGCTTCATCCCTTCACACTGCTAATGGCAATGGAAGAGAAAACAATTGTTCAGGAAAGATTGAAAACACCACTCCTGCTCATTGCCAGAGCATTTGCATTTTTGGAAGAGGTTCTTATTTCTTTTTAAGGCTCAGAGTGAGAAGCTTTTAGAAATGCTAAAAATATCTGTTGAAGAAGAAGAAGAAGAAAAAAAAAAAAAAATCAGCTTTCTCTCCTTCCGTTCAAAAGGCTCAGCAGCACAGAGAGGTGCAGAGTCAGCTTTTAGATTCTCTTGTCAGCTGAATGTAAGGGAATGAAAAGGTGTCATTGGGGCCTGGATCTTGCAGGGGAAATTTTTAAAATATATATATGGAGTCCAATAACAACATATATATATACACACACACACACACATACACTGAGATAATGGTAAAAGAAACTCAAGAACTCGAGAGCACACTAGAATCAGAGAAGTTTAAAGCCCAAAATGGTCTGTGAGTTAATAAAAATTGCGCATTTTACAACTAAAAGAACAAAAAACATGGAGTCCAAAGTGCCTCAGACTAGAACTGTGCTCCACTGGATTTTAAATGGCTGTGATCTTCTAGAACCTCATTACCAGTTCTTTCTTCTGAGGTACCTCTGGTGGTAGTGTGCTGTTGAATCAGTTCTGACTCCTAGCAACCCTGTATAGGGGTTTCTGAGACCGTAAATGTTTATGGGAACAGAAAGCCTCAGCTGGTAGATTCAAACTGCTGACCTTGCAATTAGCAGCCCAACTGTTAACCTACTACAATATCAGAGCTGCTTGAGGACTAAAAGTTCCTACCTTTCCTAAGCCAAGTGCTTACTTGTCTGCCCCACTCATGTGCCCACTTTTGCAACTAAGGAGACGAAAAGACAAACAGATAAAATGCTTTACTGAGAATCACATCAGCTGGAACTGGGACCTCGGCTCCAGGTCTCCCAGCAGTGTGACCTCACTGTGAGCCTCATAGGTCTGGTGTCTTGGTATAGACATGTCCCTGGACCATTACACTATACCTATAACTCCAAACATGACTGTTAAGAATCTGGTCAAATAATTGCCCAGGTGACGACACCTGACTAAAAGATCAGCCCCAAAGCAGCCCTGGATTTCCCCATAGAAACTTCAGTGAGCTTTTGCCACTCTCAGACTCTGGACTAGATTTTTTAAGTCCATGAAATCACTAACACTTTCAGAGGAAGTTTCCATAGGGAAGAAACTGTTTCTCCTCATTTTGAGTTGTGCCCATTAGCAAATGAATGTCCCCAAACCATTTCTCCATTCATGTCATCAGCTCATCCCCAGTCATATTTTGAGTGCCTTCCAACCTGAGGACTCATCTTCTGGCACTATATCTGACAATATTCTGGTACTCTCCATCATGTTTCAATATTCAGTATGCTTGTGCTAGCTGAAGTGTTTCACAACTATTCATAAGGTTTTCGGTGGCTAATAATTCAGAAGTAGTTCATCTCCCCTTCTTCTTAGTCTGTCTTAGTCTGAAACCAGCTCAGCTGAAACTTGTCCACCATGGGTGACCCTGATTGCACTCAAAATACTGGTGACGTAGCTTTCAGCATCACAGCAACACAAAAGCCTTCACAGTGCAACAAACTGACAGATGAGTTGTGGTAAATTACCATAGTGCATGCTAACACTAAACAAACAAAGCAACAGTTTTTGTTAAGAGTCACTGAGTTGGTGCCAATGCATAGCAACCCTATATAGGGTTTCCAAGGAGCAACTGGTGTGTTTGAATCACCAGTCTTGTGGTTGGCAGTCCAGTGCTTATCCTACAGTGACATATCAGGACTATAAGGCAATAAAGATGTGTGTAAATTATCTCCCTGCTTTCTAAATGCCTGTTTTAGCTTGATCAGGGAAACAGAATCAGTTATATAAAAAGAGTTAGTGGTCAGTCTAGTCATGTCTCAGACAGGAACACCAGTCTTCTTAAGCAGGCGGAGCCCCCAGTGCATTTAAGTGACGTGCTTATGTCTCCTTTAGTTACGGACATGACTGTCCTGGGACAGCTGAAGGACATCAGACCTGAAGATCCTCTTAAAGATGATACCAGAACAAACAAGATGGCGGATCAGGTGGATGTATAGCAGAGAGCTCCGCCAACAACAACACAGAATACCCAACCAAGCAGGCTCAGGGGATGGTCCCAGAACTCTGAACCACATATAAAGGAATACTTACAAGGTTGGAAGGCTCACAGCTGGGGGAGTTTGTGGC
>NW_006408576.1:15720941-15724645 GCF_000296735.1 Chrysochloris asiatica
AAACTGATGATGTGCCCTGTAAACTTTCACTCAATCCACAATAAAAACCTTAAATTAAAAAAAAAAAAAAAAAAAAGAAATCCTTGTGGAGCACAGTTCTACTCTGACACATGTGGTCTCACCATTAATAGAAATTGTCCCAACAGCAACTGATTTGGTTTCATTACTTCATAAGAACAGCCAGACTAGTGTTGCACAAAACAACTGGGCACTTTAGCTTAGCCAAGTTGGCACATATAATTACCATCACACCTCCTCAAGACTATTAACCATCATGAATGTTAAAAATGTCTTTAATTTTTTTTGAAAGATCTTCTCTAGACTTTAACAGTAACAATCCTTTAGTCACTAATTAATGAGCCCTGGTGATGTAATGATTTAGTACTCAGCTGCTAACCAAAAGGTTGGCAGTTCAAACCCAACCAGCAATTCTATGGAAGATCTCGGGATCTCTTGCTATAAAGACTATCGCCAAGAAAACCCCACGGGAGTAGAGCAGTTTCAGTCTGTTACATGGGACCTCTATAAGTCAAAATCAACACTCTGGTACCCAACAAAAATAACAATGAGACACTAATTAGCCAACCTCTGCCCCATCTTTTTCCATGAAGAAAAGATCATGCAAAAACAACCCTCTGGTTCTTTTCCTGTTTGAAAGAGGCAGCAATAACTCTGAAGTATCCGTCACTCACAGACCACATCAGATTACACACACTACCTGCTGACCACTCAGGAGCAGCTGGTGGTCATTCTAATTACAGTCTTTGGCCCCAATTATTTATTAAAGGTCAAGCTCTAATAGCAACCTCCCCTGCCCACTGTAATGCAGTTCTAATGAGAAACAGATGCATTTTGAATTGCAGTTTCAAATCCAGGAAGACAGATAAAGCAAAGAAAAAAAAAAAAAAAAGATTTTTTTTTTCTAATAACCCACATATCCATCACTTCACTGACAAAGCACACACACACACACACACACACACACACACACACACCCCTGTCAAATGAGGTTAATCCTTGTATCATTGGCTGCCACTGGTTCCCTAAGAAGCTTAGCAGTGTATGATCTAACTTCAACAATGACCTGCTATTGGTTTTACATTTCTCTGAAATATTATAAGCTATCTGTATCACTCTAATCTTCTAATGAAATCAATAAATTCAGGAGACAGCAAGAGATACAACAAAGGCAATGCTAGAGCCAAGGGCATGGTGTGATTATCAGTTAAGCCATAAATAACTGGCATGAAATGTTGATCAAACTTTGAATTTTACAGAGAGAAAGGATGCTGTGGCTCTTCTTATAAAACACAATTTCTTACCATTAGACTTAAAAAAAAAGCTAATAATGGTGTTGTTATGTGCCATGGTGGAGTCAATTCTGATTCACAGCGACCAAATATGACAGAGCAGAAGTGTCCCCATAGGGTTTCCTAGGTTTTAATCTTTTTGGAAGCAGATGGTGGGTTCCAGCCATCAGTGCTTGTTAGGAGCCCAGTGCTTAACCATTATGCCACCAAGGCTCCTTAAAAAGACGAACTCACTGTTTTGCTAACAGTGAAAAACCTAGCTCTCACTGAAAACTATATTACTGTGTCTTTCAGGCAACTTGTAATAGCAACTTATAGCATTTTATATTTCTGCTCCATTCTGAAGTGCATTTTTAAAGCAAAAAACATCTAAGGTTAAATGGTTTGATTTTAGTGACCACGGATTTTGCTTTATTCTTTAAAAAGGTTGTCATTGGGCTCTTACATAAAGTTTTTTCTCCAAATAACACAAATCTCTCTATAAATTTAGTCACTTATTTCTTCCTGAATCCTCCCTTGCTCTGAAACAAATCCTATCACATCACTACCAGCCTTCACCTTCTGTTTAAATTTCTTCAGTGGCTTCTCATTCTACTACAGAAGAAAAAAAAAAAAAAAAAATCTTTAAAATTGTCCCTACCAACTTCTTTTCCATTCTCTTCTCTCCTCCTCTCTTTGCTGTCTGGGCTTCAGCTACACTGGTCTACTTCCAATGCTTACAACCTCCTTATTTATTTTCTAATAGAGGAACTTTGCAAATATTCATACTGTCCCCTTACTCAAGTACCCTTCTCCCACTGCCAGGGCATCTGACAATCTCTGACTCATTCTCAGACCTCCTTCCCAATGTAACCTCTCCCATGGATTCTTCTTTAAGTGTCTTGAGTAGAAAGGAGTTAGGCCCTTGCACAGTAGTGTGCACCTTTCTTTTGTAACACCTACTGCAGCCATCGGAGTCCTGGTGTGGTGCTGTGGGTTAATGTGCCAGACTTCAAAGCCATTTGAACTGCAAGGTCAGTGGTTCAAGCTCACCAGCTGTTCCTTGGAAACCCTATACAGGGTCGCTCTGGGTCAGAACTGACTCAATGGCACTTAACAACAACAATAACAACTGCAGCCATCATTTTACAATTATTTAAGTGATAACTTGATTACTATCTATCTTCTTTAGGCAATAAATTCCAGGAGAAAAAAAAAGACATAATGGTCCTATGGTCTAGCAGAATGACCGACATGTAGAAAATATTCCATGAATGAAAAAACACAGAAGCCTGAGTGAGCTGGAGGGCATGAAGATTGGATGATGTTTCTCAATGACCTTCCTGCCCCAGCTGAGGCACAGTAGTCATATCATATGTGATTCAGCTGCAAAAATTCCCAAAGTGTCTCATTGTTCCAAGTTTTACATTCCCTTATTTGGGTGTCTATTGTACCAAATAAGGTCAGAATAACAGCTATGGTCAAAGGAGGATGGTCACATAGTTCAGGCATATCCACAAGTGACTGTTCCACTGTATAAAGAATGTTGAGGATTCGACTTCCGGTGCTTCCCTGACCAGGCAGCTCAGGTAGGGCAGTCTTGGGGAAAAGGGGAGGAATCTCACATAGGAAACCTCTGTCTAGAAGACAGACAGCCTTTGAACAAACATAAGATCTTATATTTCAACATTCTGAACTCATTTTTTTAAAAGATCAAATTGCTGAGGAATTACAGGCATTTTAAGCTTTTACCAGCCTGCACACGGCTCCCACTTCCGCGCCTGCACAGGAGAATGCCTCTGCCCCCTGCAGACCTTGGAATGCAGGGATAGAGCAACCCCACTTAGAAGCCTGCATTTCCAAAGAAAAGGAAGCATAAACTAACAAAGCCAAACAAATAGAGAGGGATATCGGCATGGATATCAGGAAATTCAGGGTACCCACGGTACAGAGAGACAGAAAGAGGCATTTTTTACATCATCAAATATGGACACTACCTCCATGCAGCCACAAAAGGAAAGACCCTCTACTGCCCCGGCCTAGACCAGCCCTCTGCCAAGCCGCCCAGGCTCAAGAATGCCCAAGGCACAGGCCCACCCACTGAGGCCAAGGCCCAGACACTCCCACTAAGGCCAAGGCCTGCCCTGAGGCCCAACCCGCCCATAGACTGGTCACAAAGGCCCAGGCCCAACCAAGGCCCAACCTGCCTTCTAGCCAGGTCGCTGAGGCCCAGGGCCCTGGAGGCCCAACCCGCCCTCAGCCAGGTCCCCAAGGTACAGATTCCCCAAGGCCCAATCTGCCCAACCAGCCCTCTGAGGCCCAAGCCACCCGAGGCCCAGCTGCTGATACCCAGGCCCCCTGAGGTCTAAACCACCAGCCCGAGACCCAAACCACCCGCCCGAGGCCCAATCCTCC
>NW_006408576.1:15732313-15767929 GCF_000296735.1 Chrysochloris asiatica
ACCCCAAAAATTATTCAACTGCTTTCTATCATGGAAAATGCTGCATACCATGCACACACACCACAGTCTTCTTCCATTTTTACTTCTCTATCAAGGTCTCCAGTTCAAAACTACCAGCTGTTCTATGGGAGAAAGATAAGGCTTTCTGGTCCCGTAAAGATTTGTAGCCTTGAAAACCCTGTGTAGGGTCATTATGCGTCAGAACCGACTCCACGGTACTTAACAACAACAACAATCTAACACAGTGTGATTCTGTGGAATGATGCACTAGACCACAAGATCAATTTGCACAGCAAAGTCGGTGGTTCAAACTCACCAACCACTCCTTGGAAACCCTATACAGGGTCACTATGAGTGAGAACCGACTCCACAACATGTAACAACAAGAACATCTGACATGGTATATTGACAGAAGCATACCCCCTTCCTCCCCAATGAAAACAAATCAAGTTGCCCCTGAGGCAATGGTTTGCTGTCACAATTCCAAGTCTAACATCTCTGTGTGGTGTTCTTCCCTCATGATGGTGACCCATGAGCAAAATAATAAATGCAACCACCAAAATGCAAGAGTGAAGAAAAGTAAAAAGAGAAAACAAATATTTACTCCTGAAGGCTGTACGTCTAGAAAGAAACATGAGGCAAAATGGAACCTGAAAAAAAATTCAACTAAAATGGAGGACATGTCTCTGGAGGCAAGGACCTCAGGACCTGGGAAGAGGACAGGTAATTCCAGTCACTTAACCATTACAACCCTTAAATTGTGTGCTTGATTAGATTTATAGATTACATATCCCACAAGCAACTGTAAATTATGCTTAGAGTCTATAGGTGATATTTGACCAATATTTTTATATCCAAGTTCTACTTCTCCCACTGGGTTCCTCACTCCTACCTTATACTTACACCTATCTTCCATCATTTTGGAGTCCTGGTATGGTGCTGTATGTAAGTTAATGCGCCAGACACTACAAGCTTGGTGGTTCAAGCTCGCCAGTCGCTCCTTGGAAACCCTATGCAAGGTCACTATGGATTGGAACTGACTTGACAGCACTTAACAACAACAACAACCATCATTTTACCCCAATACCGATATGATTCAGGACACCATTTTTCCGACTTTCATGTGCATATTATTTAACTAGCAATATACTGAGGAATTGTTTAAATGAGGGCACAATGTGTCTGAGACAAGGCTTTGAACAAGTTCAGTCATGGCTGATGCAGGGAAACTGAAACAGATGCAAATGTGTAAAATGTGATGTACCAGAAAGGGAAAAGTTATTGAAGCCAGAAAGAGGAGACTTAGAAGAGGCATACTGAGCCCTTTCAAGAGCCTTGTATGGGCGATATGATTATTGCCAGGATGTAGAAAGCAACTCACAGAGTGATGCAGTTGGCCTTCATCTTTGAGCCTGTCACCAGTGTTCCCAACTGTACCAATCAAGACATTATGAAATATGCACAATGACCATGTTTTCTAGTTTCTAGCATACTTTTTCTCTTTCTGGTTATCATTCCACTACAGTCACATTTTACAAATTTAGGTCCATTCCTGTTCAGCTTTGTTGGCCATTACTGAACCAGAAAGAACCTGGTTCTAAGCCCTGGTCTGAGTCTACATTTCTAAAACCATCCGAAGTGGTACCCATGCTATTGGGATTCACAGCATGATACTAGGATATCTGGTGGTGGTGGTTGTGTGCCACCTAGTTGGTTCCAACTGTGGAACAGCTAGTGATTTCAAACTGCTGGCTTTGAGGTTAGCAGCCCAGTTCATAATCTACGATGCTACTAGTGCTCATCAGGATAGCTACATAGTTCTAAATCAGCTGGCTGAAAAGTGAGGTGATAGAACTAGCTGAT
The DNA here is from genome assembly GCF_000296735.1 of Chrysochloris asiatica. Taxonomy (NCBI): domain Eukaryota; kingdom Metazoa; phylum Chordata; class Mammalia; order Afrosoricida; family Chrysochloridae; genus Chrysochloris; species Chrysochloris asiatica. The sequence continues at coordinate 15,734,177 of NW_006408576.1, forward strand.
AACCAATTGTTTTCTCTGCCTCTCTATAATATGGTGGTTGGTGGCGACGTGCCATGTGTCGGATCCAACTCATAGCAGCCCTGTATAGGGTTCCTGAGGCTATAAATCTTCATGAAAGCAGAAAGCCTCATCTTTCTCCCATGGAGTGACTGGCAGATTTGAACTGCTGATCATACATTTAGCAGCCTGACTCATAACCCACTATGCTACCAGAGCTTTATAACATGTAAGGCATAAATGGCTTTTTAAATATCCTTTTCAAACTTCCTATAATAAAACATTTATCCTCACCTCCAGAGGGCCTCCTCCATCTGCTGGTTTGTTGCTAGGCTTTTTTGTCCCAGTCCACCTCAAATTATTCATTTCTTGTACAAAATAGTGTACTGCTATATCTGTTTTTCTGTTTTCTTCCCAACTATGCCTTTCATACTAAACAAGAGTTTTGCTTAAAAAAAAAAAAAAAAAAGAGGCATATACTCAAGATAATTTATACTTTTCTTTTAAGAATAGAAGACATTGTGGTCCAGTTTAGATTCATTTTGTTTCCCTCTGCTAGATAAATGTTGGAACAACAAAAAAAAATTTTGAATTCCTTTTCTAGTAATTTCCAGTAGATGGCCTTGGACAAGTTGTCTCAACTCTGCATCTGTTTTTGCATCTATTATTCTTGTTGTGAAGTGCCTTCGAATTGGTTCCAATTCACAGTACTCCTGTATAAAGTTTCCAAGAAGCACCTGATGGGTTTGAATCACCGGCCTTGAAGTTAGCAGTCCAGTGCTTATCCTAAAGCATCACACCAGGACTCCATTATTTCTCATCTGTAAACTATGACTAATGATACTTATCTCAATAATAGTTGTGACATTTAAATAAGTTAATATGATAAAATACCTACTGCGGTGTTTGGTATACACTTTTCCACTATATTACCATGCCTTTCTCCAAAACAGACTTCTATGGTCATTTCAGTAATATGTCCTTGTTGCAACAATTTGAGCTGTAATCCTGATTAATTTAGGGGGAAAAGTATAGACTAGTTATTAATTTGAATTGTTCATGCCACACCTTCTTACAGCATCATGGATAATTGAAAGTTGACTGTAGTATTTAATTAAGATGAACTATAAGTTTTCACTTTAATTAAACCTGCATTATATTATCCCTTAGTTCCAAGGAGTAGATTCCTTAATGACTAGTGAGTCAATACACCCAGGCCCAGGAGTCAGCTTTTGTGTGATAAAACCAGCCCACAAAGGAGGTACACTACCAATTCTTTATGAAACCATCCTATTCTTATTATATTTGTGTTTTGAAAGCCCTGGACCCAAAATCAGAAATCGAAGCAGATAGCATCTGAAAAGAAATGCACCATTTGGTTTGCCTCCAAACACATTTGTAAAGACACACACCCTTATGTTTCAGTCTTTTTCTCCTTCAGATTTATGACGTACACAAACAGCAAGAAGACAAATGTCCTCATTAAAACACATTAATACTGTAATGACATTAATCATAATAAAACCAGTTAAGAGAATGCTCACAAGATAGCAGGTATTCTTTAGGTCCTGGATAACCCTCCATCACAGCAGGCTCCTTGGAATATTGTTCCAACCACTGGAAAATAGAAAGCAAAAGCTGACAGGGGTAGAGCGAATCCTGGGTTGTGTGTGTATCAAGCAGAAATGGAGATGATTGCTAAGACTATTGTCTCTGGACCCTGCCTCCTCATGACTTTCAACTTGAAAGTGAATTTCTTTTCATTCTTTTTTCCTGTTAAACAAACAAAACCAGAATGTGGGAATTAATGTAATTGAGCTCCTTTGTAAGATTCCCTGCTGCCACATCTGAGTGGGACATTGTCAGAATGACAGGGATCAGGCCCAAGAAGGGTTTCTGGGTTCCCAAAACTAAGGCAGCCTAAAGGCATTAGTGCTGACATTCTGTGAGCACCCTGCCATATGCACAGGCAAATGCACTGTAGAAAAACAAGAGAAAAAAAAAGAGGAAAAGATAATCACAGGGTTTTAGAAAACTGATCATCCCAACTGACAGGATCTGAATCTAACTAGACGAGCAATCACAGTTTAACCAGGATGTCCATCTCAGGACCCTTTTCACAAAATGAATAATGTCATTTCACTCAGCAGCTGGCCTGCTCAGAAACAGGCAGCAGAAAAAGTATGGTAAAAGGCATGTAGGAATCTGGATGAGAAAGAAGTTATCTGTCTGTCTCAGCTATCAGCAGCTTGTTTTTCTACTACCACTCATAATTGACAACCCTGGGTGATGCGAATGGTTAAGAAGCTCAGTTGCTAACTGAAACGTTGGAGATTCCAACCCACCCAAAGGTGTTTTGAAAGAAAAGCCTGGTTATCTACTTCCAAAATCTCAGGCATTGAAAACCCTTTGGAGCACAGTTTTACACACCATGGGTTGCCATGAATTGGAGTTAACACTATGGTAACTAGATTACTAGTTGCTGCTTTTCTTACTAAGGCCTTATCAGCAACATGATGCCCCCAATTTAGGCCTTCCAAAACCTTCTGGGAGTGCACTAGCTTCGTGCAATAAACACTGGATTATAATCTACACATTCTACAATCCAAGCATGCCAGCCAGTCAGCAAGAGAAAGATGAGGCCTTGGAAATCCTATACAGGGTGGTTGTGAGTTGGAATCAACTCAACGGCACTTAACAATAACCTCTTCTAATTCTGGTGTGATGCTGTAGGATAAGCACTGGACTGCTAACCACAAGGTCGGCGGTTCAAACCTACCAGCAGTTCCTTGGAAAGCCTATACAGGCTTGTTTATGAGTTGGAATCATCCTGACGGCACTTAACAATAACAGCAACCTAACATGCAGGCTCCTTGCACCAGGCCACAATGGCTTCTCTAAGTAATGAAGCACAGTAAGGAGTCTTGATGACTATTGTTATATGATCTAGGCCTACCCACAGAGTGATTTTACAAGTTCTGCAAAGGAAAGCAAATGGGGTTAGCAGGGAGAGACAGGAGAGATGAAGGAAGTTTCTATCATCAACCTCCAAAATGACTATAAGAAAAATCTTATTGATGAAGCAATACTAAATTGATTAGACTTAATGCAGTATGGAGAACACCATGCTAGGCCTTGTAGTGCTATGAAGAGAATGTCTAAAGAAGATATTTATAAGAATGTTTTAAGGTCAGAGCTGGGTGACTTTAGGGCATGTCTTACAAGCAGGAAATTAATTGAAAATAGAGCTTATTACATAATACATGGTTCCTAGCTGGTGAAATAAAGAGCCCATGTGGTGTAATGGTTAGGAACTCAGTTACTAACAGAAAAATCAGCAATTCAAATACACCAGTGACTATGAGGAATCAAAGACCTGGTGATCCGTAAAGATTGTTGTTGTTTGCTAAATGCTGTCAAGTGGGTTCTCACACATAGTGACCCCCTGTAGGACCCCCTGTACAACCGAATGAAACACTGCCAGGTCCTGCACCCTCTTCCCAATCACTCCTATGCTTGAGCCCATTGTTGCAACCACTGTGTCTATTCTGAGGATCTTTCCTTTTTCACTTACCCTAGTCTTTACCAAGTTGTCAAACACAAAAAGAGGATGCTAAATGGCTTAAAATCTGGAAAGGTATTCACCAGAGTTTTATCCTTTCACCATATATTCAGTCTGTATGCTGAGTAAATAATAAATGAAACTGGATTATATGAAGAAGAATTTGGTATCAAGAGTAGAGGAAGATGTATTTCTCCTGGGACTGGTTCCTCCAGATAACATGTCCAAAGTCCATGAAATGAAGTGTCAGGATCCTGGCTTCTAAGGAGCATTGTAGCTGTACTTCTTTCAAGACAGATTTGTTTGTTTTTCTGGCAGTCCATGGTATTGTTTATTATTCTTTGCTATCACCATAATTCAAAGTCATTGATTCTTCTTCAGTTTTCCTTATTAATTGCCCAGCTTCCACATGCATATGTTGTTGTTGTTAAGTGCCTCAAGTCGGTTCTGACCCATAGCTACCCTGTACAGGGTTTCCGAGGCTGTAAATCTTTATGGGAGCAGAAAGCCTCATCTTTCTCCCTTGGAGTGGCTGGTAGTTTCGAACTGCTGACCTTAAGGTTTGCAGCCCGATTTGTAACCACTATGCTACCAGAGGTCTTTATACACATGCTAGGCTTTTGTAATTAACAATGAACACTGCTAACATGCATATGAGATGATTGAAAATGCCATGGCTTGGGTCAGGTACACCTTAGGCCCTCAAAAGTGGTATTTTTGCTTTTTAGGACTTTAAAGAGATCTTTGACAGCAGATTTTCCCGATGCAACACATTGTTTGTTTCCTGACTGCTGCTTTTATAGGCATTGACTGTGGATCCACATAAAATGAAATCCTTGAGAGCATCAGTCTTTTCTTCATTTTTTTCATGATGTCGCTTATTAGCTCAGTTGTATTTTTTGTTTTCTTTATGTTGAGGTACAATCCATACAGTTTTGGTCTTTGATTTTCATAAATTAGTGCTTTCAGCAAGCAAGCTTATGTCATCTGCATATCTCAGGTTTTTAACGAACTTTCCTCCAATCGTAATGCAGCATTTGTCTTCATGTAGCCCAACTCCTCCTATTTGTCCAGCATATAGAGTAATAAAGGTCAGTGTAAGGATACAACCTTGATGCTCACCTTACAGATTTTAAAACACACAGTATCCCTTTCTTCTGTTGGAATGACTGCCTCTTATTCTATGTACAGGTTCCACAAGAGCATGATTAAGTGTTCTAGAATTCCCATTCTTCAAAATGTTATCCATAGTTGTTATGATCTATACAGTCAAATACCTTTGCATAGTCGATAGAGGTGAACATTTTTTGTGTGTGTGTTCTCTGCTTTCAGCCAAGATCCAGCTGATAAAAGCAATAATTTCCCTAATTTTATGTTCTCTGATGAATCTGGCTTGAATTTCTAGCAGTTCCTTGATAATGTACTGTTGTAATCATTTTCCATCTTCAGTAAAATTTAACTTATGTGTTATGTTAATGATATTGCTTGATAATTTCTACATTGTGTTAAATCACTTTTCTTTGGAATGGGCACAAATATGGAATCTCTTCTGAGTCAGTTGACCCGGTAGCTGTCTTCCAAGTTTCTTGGCACAGATGACTGAGCATTTCCAGGACTGTAAGCATTAATATACATGGGATTGCATAAAGCAAAATCAGCTCACTGGCAACTGATTTTTGTTTTGTTTAATGATATAATAGGTTTGGGGTTGGTAAGTACATTAGGCAAAGGCCTTCAAGCAAGTACTGATGAGTAGACTATTAGCAGTGATAAGAAAGCTATTTAGTTGGTACACAGGTTTATCTTCCAGAAGCATGTATTCCTGGAGCAAATAATTATGCTACTTTTTTATTGGTATTTGTGTGTTTAATCACACCATACTATCCATCCCAGAAGCAGATCACAGTACCCTTCAGGCAACCTGCAGTCCCCAAGTTACTTTTCCTCTGGGCACTGGATTGCCACCTGAATGGTGGACTGTTTAAACCCACCAACAATTCCTTAGAAAACTCAGTGGTTTTATTAAACGCTGTGGAGTCAGTTCCAACTCACAGCAACCATGTCTAGGGTTTCTGAGGAGTGGCTCATATGTTTGAACCACCAACTTTGTAGTTCAAACCAACCTTGAGGTCAAGTGCTTATCCCATAGTGCCACACCAGGACTCCTTATATAGGGTCACTATTAGAACCAACTTTGGGCACTTAACAATAGCAACAATACTATTATTAAAATGAATAAGTTAAATATATGCATGCCAATGTGGGTACTTTTCAAATACATTGCTGGAAAACACTAAGTGACAGAAACATAGAATGTACAGCATTAACATAAAGTATAAAAATACATCGCATAAAAACACATTCATTGTTTATGAAAATCTGGACACATCATTTTGGAAAATGGTTTGCTCAGCAAGTGAATGAGGGAGAATAGAATTAAAGAGGAATAAACAGAAGACTTCACAAATATATAATGTTTTATTTCTTGGGGAAAAAAAGATAGGAAATAAAATATCAAGTTTGAGTGGTAAATATCTGAGTGGATTTTTTGGATTGCTTGAAATAACCTGAAATGAAAATAGTGTTTTTAAATGTTCACCTCTGTGGAATGTAAACCATCTAAGGAAGCAGATAAGCAAGACTAGTTAGGAAAATATTTTATGAGCTTGGACTAGAGACAGTAGAGTTTTAGAACAGTGATAATGGTGGAAATGTTTTACGAACAGAGTAGATGTGAAAGAGTGGGTAAAATAGGAAAGCTTAATCTTGAATGAATCCTGGATTTGTTTGTTTGTTTGTTTGTTTGTTCATCTAGGTAACAAGGTAGATGTTGAAACCATTAATTGTGAAAGGAAGACTGACAAAGAACAGTTAGGGTGAGCTATCAAGAGTCTTTTGTGTACATTTTAGATTGGAGGTAATTTGTAAGTATCCAGGTGGAATTTCTGGATAAACAAGGTAGACATATACAGATATAATCCTGGAACTTACACTTAGAATCAGGGATGGAGATGTAAATTTGGGCTTCACCAACTTCAAGGTATGATTTAAAACCATGGTTTTAGTTGAATTCTTCTCGCAGGGTATAGATGGAGAAGAGAAGCCGGCACTTCAGCAGTAAGATGTGAACCTGGGAGAAAGTATTACTAAAGGGGTCTGAGAAAGAATAGTTAGGAAACCAGGTGGGGAAAAAGGCATGATTTTGTGTGTATGTGTTTTGAAGAGAAAGAAGTGGAGTTCTGTGAATATTACTGAGAGATACACGAGGAAAATGAAATTACCCCTGAACTTGTTAGATGAAGGTTGTTGACAAAAAAAAAAAGCAGCTCCGTAGAGTGTGGGTTTGAAACTTATTTTTTTAAATGTTTTCTTCTCACTTTCCATTGTGTCAAAAAACAATTGCCATTTCAATGTTTTTCACATGTACAATTCAGTGACATTAGCTTACATCTGCCATGTTTTCAACTGTCATCTTTCTTTATCAGATCCGACATTTTTCCATCTTATAAACCTACTTTGATTGGAATGTTTAAAGACAGAATAGGAAGTAAAGAAGTGTAGAGAGTATAGAATCATCTCAGTGAAATTTCCTGTAAAAAACAGAGAAGGATGTGAAGCTAATTTAGATGAGCTTGAATACTAACTGAACTATTTCAGTAGAAAAAGAAAAAGTGACCATCTTGTAGAATCTGCCCTGGAGTACAGAGAGAGGCTAAAACAAGAAAGTGCTGGCCATGGAAAAGAGCCCCAGGAGGGACAACAGAGAATGTGGGTAATGTGCACACAATATGAATATGAGATGCTTCATATCTGAGTACTTCTAGTATCTCAGAGAATTGGGAATCTAGGTAGTCATTTGAGAGTAAAGAGAATGGAATGGTAGAGATTTGGAAGGTTGGAGAAGAAGTTGTGAAACCGTCCTTTGGGAGAAGGGAGCGTGAACCTCCACTAAGCAGCTAAGAATATAAGGACAAAGCATCTATCCTCACTGGAGTTTCCATTTCCTCAATTTTAACACTGCTCCTTGTTCTACTGGATGGCCCATATGTGCAAAATCCATTTCAAAATTAAGTGTTAGTAGGTTCAGGCAAAAATAAATTCTGGTTTTTCTTATATTTCCTAACCAAAAAAATTACATACGTCATATTTTGTATTTCAGTGAGATAAAAAAAAATCACAAAGACCAAGCCTATTTCTCGAACTTTGACAGCAGAAAGGCCAGTCCGAAAGATTCAATGCGCACAATCAGCTGAAAGGTCTTTGGGGGACCGTTTTGAAAAACTGAAACTCAATTTACAATTTTAAGAGTTACAAAAAACCCTACGTGAGGCTTTATTGCTAGCTATATGAAATTTGTTATCATTTTTTAACCTTTGGAGATTTTATTGAATTTAAATACTGAACTATGACACAATTTTCCTAAGTCTACATTGCTAACCATATGTTTCTAGAGTAGAAGGCTGTTTTTGCTGCCTCCCCCATTTAATGAACTATTTTATAACCATGAAATTGTGGTTAGTTTATTTATATTTAATCAAAACACACTACAAAAACTTGATAACTTACTCCTGAGAGCTTTGCATCATTGATGACAGATTAGAAAAAAGTGTTTGGGAAGTTAATCTGATTTGCCATCATAAATATTCAAATTTTACATATTTGTTCCACAAAACAGTTGTTTAAGTGGCTTTAATTTATTTTCAATTTAATTGTTTCAACTGTATAATGCAAATCAATTGTTGGAATTGTTTGGTAACATGCATCCAATAAATGTTGACGAATCTCTCTCACTCTGTGTTTTTTTAACGTACATGGAATGAATTAAAATGAACACGATGGAGCTTCAGAACCCTATAGTCCATCCTGCCAATTTTGAAGTGAATATTTGCAGCACGTCAGCTGAACTACTTCTCCGCATATGTAGAGTGGGTAGATACCAAAATATCTTATTTACTTAATACTGCAGATGTCTGACATTTCACCATTATCAATAATGTCTTTTAGAAAATTAACCTCTAGGAATCCTGTTTCCAGTCACCTGGCAGGCTAAATGTTTAGAATAAACACTTAAAACAACTAAAAATGTTGGGGGGAAATGAAAAATCTTTATGAAATAATAAGGAATTATCAGTCCAAAATGTAAAGAAAAATTGGAAGCCAGAGAAGAATAGCAATAAAATCCCTTTTTTCTTAAGAGTCAATCAGTGAACTTTCACCTACATGGTCTTTGCGACAAAATCCATGTTTCCATAACAGTGTAGAGTTAAAAATAATAACTTCCTCCATAAGAGCTAATGAAATGTAAACCCCACACTTAATATTTATTTATACGATTCTGTTCTTGTGTTGAGAAGACTGGGCTAGGAGCTGGAGAAGACCTTAAGTACCTAAAAATAACCTGGAATAACTAAAAATAAACTTCCTGTGGACCTATGGCTTAAATTAACAGAGCTTGATGAGTTTTTTGTTTTATTTTGTTTTGCTTTGTTTTCAAGAGGTGGGTGTGTCTTTCAGGCAAATACTGAAAACTGAAGTAGGTATAATAATAATAGACAAAAATATATTTTAAAGGAAAAACATCATAAATAAAGAGGGTCACAACATAATAAAGAACATTCACAGGAAAGGTATAGAAGTTCTAAAAATGTGAGCACACATAATAATGAGCAGGGGTCCTGGAATGGTGCTATAGGATAAGCACTGGACAGCTAACCATAAGGTCAGTAGTTCAAGCCCACCAACTGCTCCTCAGGGTTGCTGTGAATCAAAACTTACAAGGACACTTAACAACAACAACAATAATGAATGAGTAAAAAAGCTGTAAGGAGATGGAGAACTTTACCAGCACGGCACTACATGACCCAAATCTATAAATACAGGCATGAGCAATACAGGTACTTTTGTTCATTTTTCTATGACAAACTATCCTGCAAACAATGGGAGTAATAGTAAGTCAAGTGATTCTTAATACCTGCTACTACTTCCTATGGTTAAGGAGCTCTGGTAGCATAGTGGTTACAAATAGGGCTGCTAATTTCAAGGTCAGTAGTTTGAAACTACCAACAGTTCCATGGGAGAAAGATGAGGCTTTCTGCTCCTGTAAAGATTTATAGCCTCGGAAACCCTATGTAGTAGGGTCACTATGAGTTGGGACAAACTCCACAGCACACCATCATCACTTACTATGGTTCCCATACCCATCCGGTATTCACTTCAGCCCAAAAGGACTGACTGTCTTCTGTTCTCTTTTTCCCTAAAATAATGAACAGCAAAAGACCCTGTTTAAATGGGAAGAAAGGCAAAGGAAACAAGAAATAAAGAATGAAAAGGAAACTTCAATTATCTCTTCAAAATACGATTCCATACATACCAGCTTCATACTTCATCCTTTTATACCATGCTCTTTTCTCTTTCACACTGAATATTTCTCAAGGAGAGCAAATACCATGCACATCTTTGGATCCTCATTGCCTACCATGGTAGTATTCAAAAAGTATTAAAGAAATTCCTGGTGTGGTGTAATGGGTTAATGCCCTGGACTGCAAGATCATTGGTTTAAACTCACCAGTCGCTCCTTGGAAACCATATATAGGGTCGCTATGAATCAGAACTGACTCAACAGCACTTAACAACAACTAACAACATAATTAAGCAATTTTTTTTTCTGCTCATCAATAATATTCTTTGATAAATGGGAGGAGCTCAGAATATTGCCCCTGTTGTGGAAGGGGCTCAGGATACTGCCCCTGGTCCTGATGTGGCACTGTGGGATAAAGCACTGAATTGCTAGGTCAGTTTGAACTGCAAGGTCAGTGGTTCAAGCTCACCAGCCACGCCTCAGAAACCCTATACAGAGTAGCTATGAGTCAGAATCGACTCAACAATGGCACTTAACAACAACAACAGCAGCAACAGGATACTGCAGAAAGGATTTCAAATGTTTATTGAGTCAAGTTAAGGAATATGCCCAGATAGTAAGAAGCACAACTTATTTAAGGAAAATCTTTGTGGAGACCATGTTGTTGTTGTTGTTTAGTGCTGTTGAGTTGGTTCTGAGCCATAGCGATCCTGTCCAGGGTTTCCGAGGCTGTAAATCTTTACGGGAGCAGAAAGCCTCATTTTTCTCCCGCGGAGTGGCTGGTAGTTTTGAACTGCTGACCTTAAGTTTCACAGCCTGATTCATAACCACTACATTACCAGAGTTCCTTAGGAGACCATACTATCTTCTAAAACAAGAGAAAAAAAAAAAAAAAGGTGGGGGGACTAATAAATTATAGTATCCAAATGCATAAAACAGAATATAGACCCAAGTTAGCAGGCCCCTATCACAATGGATAGTGCAATAAGGTGGACTGCACCTTATCTCTGAACAAGAGCAAGCATCACCCATTGCCAGGTGAGCAAGTTAATGCATCTTCAGAGTCTAGTCCCTTGTCTTGAAAACAGGACCCTAAAAGTAACAAACCCTATCTCATAAGGTTGTTGTGCAGGTCAGGTAAAATAATACCTGTCAACTGTGAGGGCTCCTCTCCAGAGGTTAATTGTTATTTGTATCCGCTCTCCCAGTGTAAAGAATTCCCCTGTGGGGTTTTCTATCTGGATGCACTCTCCTAGGGTAAGCTGGAGAGTGGAGTCTGTTGAGACATCCAACAAACAAGAATAATAAGAGATTGGGGGGAATCCTGGCCCAGCAAGGTCCTGATTGTGAGATCTTCTAGTTAAACTCCTTATAACATAGTTTCTTTATTTGTGAAAGAGGGATTGTTGTTGTTGTTGTTGTTAAGTGCCCTCAAGTCAGTTCTGACCCATAGCGACCCTGTATAGAGAATATCTATATATTCTCTCTATACATATATATATGTATAGAAAGGTGGTGGTGATTATATGCTGTGAAGTCATAGTGACCCTGTACAGGGTTTCCAAGGCTGTAAGTCTTTATGGGAGCAGAAAGCCTCATCTTTCTCCCATGGAATCACTGGTAGTTTGAAACTGCTTACCTTGAAGTTAGCAGCCCGACTCATAACCACTACACTACCAGAGTTCCTTATATGTATAGAATACTAGTCGTTAATAAGGAGACTCCTTTCTTTTTTATTATTTTTCTTTATTTTTCAAATGTTTAAGTCATTCTCTAAGAACTAAAACATCATGTTCTCTATCATTAATGACTGAGTATTTGCTAATATTTTCATTTTGCTTCAAGGAAAAAAATGAAACTATTAATAGCAGTAACTTTTCTCTAAGATGGCCTTCCTTTTCTGTTTACTTAAGCCCTCTCTGACCAGCCTGGCCCTGAAATGAAAGGAGAGCTCCTCAAGAAGCAGCCTTGTGAGAGAGGCCACTGACTGGGAGTCTCCTGAAGCCAGGAGTGAAGAAATCAGAAGAGTGACCACCCATGGTTCCGACAACTAAGCTCTAGTATAAAACTTTATTTTGATCCAGAGACCCAACTTTACTCCACAGACTGGATGGACACTTTCCTCCATGAAAGTTGACAAAGACTCACACTACTCTGGGTGAAATGATCCACTGTCACTGAAAGAGGGAACAGTCTAACAGACAGCCTTGGTGTTATCATGCAGTGAACACAACAATGACCTCCAAGCACTGAGCACAGAGCACATTCCCAGCTGAGTCAACACTTACTGTTGTTGTTAGGGTCCATTGAGTCTGTTCTGACTTATAGTTACCCTATGGACAGCAGAACACAACACTGCCCAGGCCTGCACCATCTTCAACAACCATTTCTATATTTGAACCCATGGTTGCAAACACCATGTCACTTCATCTCATTTGGAGGTCTTCTTCTTTTCTGCCAACCTGTTACTTTACCAAGCATGATGTCCTTTTCCATGAACTGGTCCCTCTTGATAACATGTCCAAAATAGTTGAGATAAAGTCTCTCCATCCATGTTTTTGAGGCACATTCTGGATGAACTTCTTCTAAGATAGATGTATTTGTTCTTCTGGCAGTCCATGGTTTCTTCGGGTTTCTTCACCAATACCATAATTCAAAGACATCAGTTTTTCTTCAGTCTTTCTTATTCACTATTCAGCTTTTACATGCATTTGAGGAAATTTTAAATACCATGGCTTGGGTCACACACATCTTTAGTTCTCAAAGTGACATCCTTAGCTCATGTTAAAATTTTCCTTTTTATCAGTTTTGGCTTCATGTCCTAATAAAACATTAGCATCTTATTCACAAGCCTGTTGATATTATGCCCAAAGTATTCAATGGATCACTAGATCTGACAAAGAGAAGCCAGTTCAAACTGTACTTTAATGGCAAGAAACAGAAAGTCAATATTCATGGGCCAGTATTCAAGGTTAACAAAGAAAGGTTTTGGTGAACCCAGATTTCCAGTTTCTGTTCCTCTCCAGTGTTCATCCTCCTCCCCACCCTTCAGCCAGGAATCCAAACAAGTTCAAGATGCAGGTAAGTACGAAAACCTGAAAAGAGTTAAAGGTTGTGTCTAGTTCCTATCCAGTGCTTAATGTAGTGTCAGACACACAGTTGTTGTTATAGTTGTGAGTTATCATCTAATAAATTTCAGCACGTGTGACCCCAGACATGCAAAGTAGAACTGAGCCACAGGGCTTTCAGGACTGTGACCTTTCAGAAGCAGATTGCCAGACCTGTCTTCTGAGGCAACTCTGGGTGAACCACACACCTTGAAGTTAGTAGCTCAGTGCTTAGCCATTTACACCTCTCAGGGACTCCATTAGACACTGTAAGTAGTAAATAAATTAAGGTGAAAACTGCCCTTAGTGCCAAACCACTGTTGGATTTTCTTATACAATAGCACTGATTCTCAACAGGCAGAGTGGGTAGTATAAGTTGGGAGGAAAATAAGATCTGAGTAGAGATAATGGTCACACATGACCTATCAATAAATAAGCATGTGGGTAGCTGTGCATAATAAGTCAAGATATTTATTACAGTTTTATTATCAGCAAAAAAGGGGGGAAAATCATTAAAGAACCCTGTATCTTTAAGTAAGTTTCTTAATAGGAGGTACCCAACAATTATTTTGTTACATGATGAATAAAGGAGGGATGGAAATCGGTGAGAAGTAAGGAAACTTGGCACAACACAATTCAAAATGAATGTCTTCTGAAGGCAGAAAATTGACATTCCTATAGAAAGGCCTCTGACCCAAGGGACTTGGGGTCTTCTTAAAAGAGAATGTCTAGTAGCTAAATGAGATAAATTATGAATGTACGGCATTGGGATGCTAACTGCAAGGCCAGTGGGTCAAACCCAACGGCCATGCCACAGGTGAAACATGAGGCTCTATAAAGATTCACAATTTTGGAAACCCTACTTAGGGTCGCTGTGAGTCAGAATTGACTTGAGGTTTTGTTTGGGATTATCCTTCCTAGGGCTGACCACACATACCTGAAAAACCTCATGTTCCAGGAATTCAAAGTTAGTCTAGATCTCCTCTCAAAGTTCTTGGGTGGTGCAAATGGTGAATGTGGTTGGCTGCTAATCAAACGATTGGAGTCACCTTGGAAGAAAGACCAGGTGATCTACTTCCAATCAACCATTGAAAACTGTGTGGCACTTACACATAGTTCTACTCTGACATACAGGAAGTCACGATGAGTCAGAATCAACTAAATGGCAACTGGCTTTGTTGTTGTTATAAATTACGCAGTGTTTCTGCCCAGTGAGAACAAAAGTCCTGCTCTGTCAGACTCAAAGACTCAGAGAGAAACTGAGTATGCACTACTGAGAGTAAGGCTCACAAACAGACAAGAATGATGGGGATTTCTACGGAGCATAATCTTTACAAATTTTCTTTGCGGATTTCCCTCTTGGGTTCTTGTCATCTCAGCAAGTTTCCTAAGCTCCCAGAATCTCAGTTTCCACATCTGTAAAATGACAATTAGGACTGTGTTTATTATAAATTGACGTTCAGTCAGTTCCGACTCATAGAGATCCCATCTACGGTTTCCAAGGAGGAGCTGTTGAGCTTGAACCACTGACTTTGTAGTTCAAACTGACTATGTGGTCCACAGCTCCACACCAGGACAATGCTACTACATCATAATATTGTGGTATATATGAAATAAGTATATTTTTCATGATTGAATGTACTAAGTACATTCCCCTCCTCACTATCTAAGGTTATTTTTGTAATTGTGTCAGTGCTTCTCTGCATGGACGTCTTTGTCCTTAGATCCTTGATCCATGATGTCATGTAGCATGTTGTTCTTGTTAGATGCCGACACACAGTGACCCCATGTGACAGAGTATAATTGCTCCCATTATGTTTTCTACACTGTAATCTTTACGGGAGCAAATAGGCAGACTCAAACCACCTTAGTTAGCAGTGAGTACTTAGTCAGTAAGCCACCAGAGCCCCACATAGCATAACTCCAATATTATTACTAAACAGTACATTGCAAGGGCAACTAGAAATAAGGGGAAGAGGGCTTTCCTTTCTGACCTACCACTCAATCAGTGTGTGAAACTTGGTGAAACAGAAGTTTCACACTAGATGGTCCCTGAACTACTTTCCAGTTCTAACAACTTAGGAGTCTGTTTTTACAAAGCAGCCTCACGACTAAACAGAGATAGTTGTGCAAGTTCTTAAGCTTTCCTGAGATCCCCTCAAGCCCTTCCAAGACACCTCATCACATTCTCCTCATGTAGAAGCCACCCTCTGGGAATGTTTATATCCCATTGCTTTGATTACAGCTGATTAGTAAATTTACAATGTGTTTGAATTTCACCAGACTTACATTTCACAACAGAGAACAAGGTTTAGTCAACACTTTCATTTGCTAAGGGCAACCATCCAGGCTTAAGAGCACTTTCCCTAAACAGACACCTTCTTTAAAAAATCTCTAGGAAGCCAAGTGTTAAACAAAGGTATAACCTGATAATTTTTCTCTTGATTCCCTATTCTGGACATTTTCTGTTTGCTTTGCAATTGGATTAGCACATGCAATTTACACGGGCATGTACACACACACACACATATACACACTCACACAATGGACTATTGCTCATGGTATAGTCTTAATGGCCAAGAAGAACAGTATTGGGTATTTACATGGGTGAATGTTTTAACAGTGTGAACAGGATTTTCTGGACAGGCCTGTGGGATCAAAAATCTACCAGCTGCCAGAATAAATTACCAAAAAAGGCAAATGAGGAAAATAGTCCATTCAAAACACATTTAGCATCCTAACTCCCTATGCACAGATATTACCAAGTCTCTTGGTTCTAAATCTTAGATGAAATGAGGCATAATGGAAGGCCTTATGTGGCACTCCAGGATAAGCACTGGACCGCAAGGTCGGTTTGAATTGCAAGATCAGTGGTTCAAATTCACCAGCTGCTCCTCAGAAACCTTATACAAGCTTGCCATGAGTTAGAACTGATTTGATGGCACTTAATAACAACAATAAATATTTATAGGTTAAAAACAATCAAATTCTTCCTCTGTGACTCAAATGTTATCTTTGTCACTAACTTGTTGCATAAATATTTGAAAAATAATTACATCTCTTTGAACCTGTTTCCTCATTGGACAGTTTAAATGGCAACTCAGGTCCTCCCAAGTTTCGAAGTCCTGTAAAAATCTCCCTAAAACTTCTTTGTGGCTCTTTTAGAGTCATGAGTCACTAAAAGTAGCTCATGAAAGCTTGGATGGTTTCTCCTGAAAATATACAAAGGCTCATATAAACACACAGAATTTAAGCATGGAGTATACAGGGATTCAGAGGTTTCTAGTCACAGAAGATAGGTTGAAAACTCTGAGCTGGAAGAAGAGCACTCTGAAGATAGCCTCTCTGGAACGAAAGACAAAAAAACACAGCAACTGGAGAACTTTGCAAATCTCAAATTTTAGTTTATAAATAAATATAGTTATCTCATTCTGAAATTTTAAAAATTAAGCCTCGGCCTGAGGACTCCTAAGCCCATGGACAAGGATATAGCCACAGAGGGCTCGAGCTAAGAGTGAAGTGTCCAGCTGATATGAAGTGAGGGGAGATGCCCAAGAATGTCCAAATTTGCAGATAGTACCCATTTGACCTAGTTTCAATGGCTTGATGATCAGAACTCCACTAGGGAAAGATAATGAAATTTGATAAAAGAAACAAGTGTGAATCACTACAATTTGATGAAGTTGACCTCTACCTATGGATGTAGTAGTTCAAAATACCAACTGAGAGGGAAGGAGTCTTCACATCAAGGATTAAATATATCCCCTCTGTACATAGGGTTGATAGGGATGGGCAACTTAGACACTGGCTACCTAAAATAGGGGGGCTATAAAGGCACGAAGTGGCTGGCTTAAAAGTTTTCAAGAGGAAGTTTAGTTTCAGAATGTGGGGAAAGGTAGAATCCCCACGGAATCATTTTCATCTTGTCTAGATGGTCTGGTGAAAAGAGATTGGGATAAGATTCTTATGATTCAATAGTGAGTAATTGTTATCATGACTAAATTCTATTGTCAGAACTGTAACAATAGAAGTTTTGTAACATAAAGGGGGGAGTAGTTAATTAACATTCCAGGAACAGAGAATCCTAGGACCATCAAGGGAAAAGAGCATGAGCTAATGTGGGGCCTTATCCAGAGAAGCAATGACACCAGAGATGGAGGCAGAGATGAGGACATGGAGAAAAAGAGCAGCTGAGGACTCTAGTCTCATGGAAAAATAAAGGCTGTGTGTTGGCAGCAAGGAGGCAGGCTAGCAGAATGTGCCCTTGAGTTGGTTAAATGGTTATATATTCCTGAGTGGTTTTGTATACATCAAACACACACACACATGCAAAAACAGAGGGAGTAGAACAAAATACTGCTGAATGGTAATGCATGGAGGGTATTGTAATCACTGCAATGATATGAAATATGATAGGATGAGTGCAAAGCTGATGTTCTCCCACGTAAACTATCATGCAATAAAAACTTTAAAAAAAAATTCAACCTCAAAAAAAGGAAGATAGTAAGGTAAGATTTGTTACTGTGATAAGCTAGATAAGTCATATTTGAGACCAGCTGGAAGACTGGAGACAAATTCATATAGATCAGGTATTATCTAAATGTCCAGGGCTGTGGTTAATGAGTTGAGTGTCCCCCAGATGTTTCATTCATGTTCCAGAACAAGAGGGAAGTTGGCTACGGACCAAATCAATTTTTTTTATATTTCTTTGATAGTGCCAGACACTCAAATTTCATCAATCCAATATCAGAGGCTCTAAGGCACAGCATCATGCTTGGATAGCCCTACATTCAATCCATTTTACTGAATACAGGACACATAAACCAAGAATCAGAGCACTCAGTGGCTCATATCAGTGGTTCAAATTGAAAGTCAACACTTGTGCTGAAGAAGAGTTTAGAGCTGGGAATTCTCCATGTTAAATGCTACTGCTGTTTCCTAAAATAAGGCACCTTGTTTGTGTGTGTTTGCACTCAATACTTTAAAATACCCTGTTCATTCTAGGAAAACAGAAAAGGAGAAAAAAGAACTCAAATTATTATTTTATCTAGAAATAAAAATGCAAATTGTAGAAAAGAAAACTTGTAACAGAAATTGTAAGTTAAAAGAATTATTTACTTTTGTGTATATTTCTAGAGTCTGCACTTCTCAGAACTATATATCACCTCTTCATCCATCTCAGTACGGTTTGTCCTGCCTAAGACATTAGTTTTCAAAGGAATGCTTCAGCATTGTGGGCTACTTAAAACTCCCTATTTATGGATGCTATATGTCAGTTTCATTTATAGCGCCTATTGTTCCTTTTGTTCCCCTTCAAGACAGAGGTTCTATGTTCCTTTGTATGCATAACTTTATAGCACCTAAGTTTGTCATATAGATGATCCTATTTGAAAACTCAAATGAAAAGCTATTACTTAAAGGCCAATGCATGTACTATAGTGGGCTGAGAGGCAAGACACTAAGCTCTATTCTTGCCATTCATCAGTTGCTTTGCCTTAGGTAAATTATTTAAATTGTCCTGACCTCAGTTTCCCTCTTTATAAATCAAGAGTTTGAACCAAATATGAAATCCAAGTCCCATCTAGTTTCATGATTCTATATTGCCCAAGATGCATTCTTCAGAAGAACCCATTGTCATCAAGTTGATTCCAACTCATAGTAATCATATATAGAGTTTCTGAGATTGTAAATCTTTGTGGGAGCAGACAACCTCATCTTTTTCTCATGGAGTGTCTGATGGGTCTGAACAGCCAAACTTTTAACTGGGTTAACAATCCACCACTAAGCCACAGTGCCACCAGAGGTAACTCACCCTAAATCTTGCACATCCTGTTGTTGTTAAATCCCACTGAGTTGATTCCAACTCATACCAACCAGGTACAGGGTTTCCAAGGAGTCGCTGGTAAGTTTGAAAAAACTTACTGACAAAATCAAGCCAACTTTGCAATCCAGCACATTAACCCACAGCGCCACATCAGGAATCCTTTGCACATCCTAGACACTTTTTAATCAAAGACATAGACAATACTTCAGGCAGTTAGAAGTGGTTCTGTATGCTGATAGTGGGCAGGCCAGATTTTTAAAAGCAGGTTTCTGAGTAGACTCTGATTTATATGGAACCTGAAACCTATTCAGGAGTCCATCTGCATTTTAAAGCCCCTTTAAAATTGTTCTATTGAAGATGCATTTGAAACTTGCATAAAGGACCACTTTACTTACTAAGAACAGGTTATTACCAAAGTCCAATGGGCAGTGAAATGACTTCTATAAGGAGAAGTGTTCTGAGCACCATTACAGTAATTGGAACATGAACTGGAAGCGGGTGGGGAGAGAAGAGTGACACTTGCAGGCCTACGTTTCGCTGACAAGAGGAAACAAAGGTAGAACAAGAACACATTGTTCCATCAAGGGAAAAAAGGGAAGAGAAGTCAGGTGGTCAACCTCAGGAAATCAATTCTTTCCCCTAGTGTGAAGGCCACCCCATAGCCAGAACAAGAAGTTTTTGGTAGAAAAATAGCACTGAGAGAGACTAATGTCTACCCTGAAACACTGCTCACTGTGGACCTTCAAAAGCAGTTCCTCTGAGACCTCACAGAATTCTGTTTGAGCTCTTTGACCTCTTGCTTCAGAGAGATGTCCCTGTCTCCTTCTGCTTTGGGGTGTTTCCTGACCACTTCTCCCATGCCTTCCATCCGTGTCTTTTTCACCCACTAGACATGGCTCTTCTAAAAATGCCTTGCCATATTTCTATTGCTATCCTCACTTTATGGTAAAATTAGTATCTTCACATTTTCATCAACCCTGCTAAAGTGGGGTGGTAGCCAGTGCTAGTTCAGTGGTAGAATTTTCACCTTTGGTATGAGAGACCCAAATTCAATTCCTGAACAAAGCACATCAAGCACAGCCAGTGCTTGAAGTCAGTGGAGATGTGCATGTTATGATACCAAACAAATTTTGATGGCACTTCCTAAGAAGGAAGAAAGAAATGATAGAGATCCTATGTTAGAATTTTGCAAGAGCAAAGAATTATTCATTGAAAATACCTTTTTGCAGCAATATAAACAGCAATTACATATGTGGGCCTCACCACATGGAATGCACAGTAGTCAAATTACAACATCTATGAGAAAGATGATAGAAAAGCACAATATCATCAGGCAAAACAAGGCCAGTGGCAGACTGTGGAATAGATCAACAATTGCTCTTTTGAAAGCTCAGGTGAAAGCTGAAGAAAATTAAAAAGTACAGGAAGTCAAATGTGTTTGAGTATACATCCCCTGAATTTACAGGCTATCTCAAGAATAGATTTGATCTATGAGGCACTAAGAACCAGAAAAGCCATGAGATGACAACAAGGACACCATATATGAAGAAAGCAAAAGACAGGAAAGAAAGAAAATACCATAATTAACATCAGAAGAGATGGAAATTATTCTTGTTTGTAGAGAAGCTAAAGTGACAGGAAGAACTGATAAAGACAAAGAGCTGAACTGTGAATTTCAAAGGGTACCTCAAGAAGACAGAGTCAAGTATTATAATTAAATGTGCCAAGAACTGGAGTTAGAAAACTCGAAGAGAAGAACATGTTCACCATTTCACAAGCTACAAGAACTGAAACAAAAATTCAAGGCTCAGGTTGTAATATTCAAGAATCCCATGCGCAAAATATTGCATAATGCAGAAAGCATCAAAAGAAGATGTTAAGAATACACAGAGTCACTCTACCAAAACTAATTGGTTGATGTTCAGCCATTTAGAGAGGTACAATATGATTAAGAACTGATGGTATTGAAGACATAAGTCCAAGATGCACTGAATGCATTGGCAAAAAAAAAAAAAACAAGGCTCCAGGCACTGACTAAACACAAATTGAAATGATTTAACAAACTGATGGGATGCTAAAGGCTCCCAGTCACCAATATCAAAAAAATTTAGATGATAGCTATATGACCACCTGCTTGGAAGAGATCCATATTTGTGTTCATTCCAAAGAAAGGTAACCCAACAGAATGTGGGTTAATAAAATTAATATCACATGTATGTAAAATTTTACTTAAGATAATTAAAAACAAAATCATAGACAGGGAGCTGCCAGAAATTCAAGCCAGATTCAGAAGAGGACATGTAACTAGAGATATCATTGCTAATATCAGATGGATCTTGGCTAAAAGCAGAGAATACCAGAAAGAAATTTACTTGTGATTTATTCACTATGCAAAGAAACTTGACTATCAGGATCATAACAAACTATGGATAACATCACTAAGAATGGTTATTTCCAATCACTCATTGTGGTCATGAAGAATCTGTACTTAGACCATGAAGCTGTTGTTCAAACAGAACAACAGGACACTGAATGGTTTAAAATCAGGCAAAGTGTGCACCAGGGTTATATTCTTTCACCATACTTATTCAAGCTATATGCTGAACTAATAATCCAAGAAACTAGATTATATAAGAAGAATGTGGCATCAGGACTGAAGGACAACTTATTAACAACCTATGATACACAGATGACACAACCTTGCTTGCTGGAAGTGAAGGGGACTTGATATGCTAAGTGAAGAAGATCAAAGACCACAGTCTTCAGTATGGATTGCAGCTAAATATAAAGAAAATAAAAGTCCTCACCACTGGACCAATAAATAACAACATGATAAATGGAGAAAGGATTAAAGTTAGCAAAGATTTCATTGTGCTTGGCTCCATAGTCAACACTCATGGAAGCAACAGTGAAGAAATCAAAAGACGCATTTCATGAGGCAAATCTGCTGCATAAGATCTCTTTAAAGTGTTAAAGAGCAAAAATGTCAGTTGTTTTATTAAGGTAACTCTGACCCAAGTCATGGTATTTTCAATCACCTCATATTTATATGAAAGTTGGACAATGAATAAGGAAGACCATAGAAAATTTGATACATTTAAATTATTGTGTTGGTGAAGAATACTGAAAGTACCCTGGACTACCAGAAGAACAAGCTTCTGTTTTGGAAGTCCAGCCAGAATTTTTCTTAGAAACAAGGATGTCAGGAGAGACTACACCCTAGTAAAGGACTTCATGTTTGGTAAAATGCCAGAGACAAAGAGGAAGACCCCAAATGAGATGATTCATACTGTGGCAGCAACAATGGCCTGTAACATAACAACTGTCAGGATGGAACAGGATGGTGTCTCATTGTGTTGTTCCTAGGGTCACTCTGAGCCAGAACCGACTTGATGGTACCTAACAACCACAACTAAAAGTGGTGGCATGGCCTCATCTAACTTCACAAGAGAAAAACAGAGAATCAAGATTAGCATCAGCCCAAGGCTTATTCCTAAAACATAGAGGTCAAACATACATACGTCCTCCAAGATGTTTTATCACATTTGACACCATTCATTCCTCCCAAAACACTCTCTACTTCTTTGCTGGGATTGATAATTGATTGCAATGGCCACACAGAACTCACAGACCCTACTGACAGTTATGGGATGTAATAGAAAAGTAATAGGTTTAATACAGGATCAGGATCAACAGGCTACAAGCCAGGATTAGAAAGAATGGAGGCAGAGTTTGGTCATCTCTCCTAAAGTGGGGAGTACAAACCTTCCTTATTCAATGCAGGACAGCTATTTCTACTCTTCTTAACCATGTAAACAGGCCTTCTATCTGTATGAACATTCACTGAGTACTGGCTTCTGTTGGCTCCCTCAGAACAGACTCCTTTCAGTCCCCTCAGGACATACTCCCATAGACCCTGGTCTCTGCCTAGCTCAGGCAAATGTTACAAAGTCCTTTAGCTCTGTCAATAAATGCCAGGAGGCACCCCACTTAGCCAGGAAGCCTTGGTCTAAAGGTACTCAGTTCTCCTTTTGCATGGGTCAGCACATAACTGCACTGCTTTGCTCCTTGGGCCAGGAAGCCCACTGCACCATCTCTCAACAGTCTCCTGATTGTGCTGTTGCCATTTTGATGCCAATGGATTTCTACTATGCTTACGACCACTTCTCGACATCTTGTGACTTCTCCAAGGTTACTATTCTCTCTGTCTCCTGGGTCTAGGAGATTCTCAGTGCATAAACCCTAGGTCCAAAGGACAAACTCTACTCCTGACTTTTCCCAATGGTAATAGGTACCCTTCTCTTCTCCTGGGATTGACCACCTTTAAGCCTAGCAGGATGGGAAAATTGACCAATCTCCTTGCTAGGGTTCCTTAATTTGTATCATTAGTAGGCTGTCCAATCTCCTTGGTGGGCCACAAGCAACTTATTTGCATACAGCAACCCAATCATTTTGTGGGAATCACAAGATCATGCTTGGCAAGAAAAACCAGATTAAGAATTTACTGCACTGCAGTCTATCTCTTGCCCCCCTTGCTAAGTCACTCAGCATGAAATTAGTTCAGTAAATACTAATTTCAGTCATGTCTGGTCCTCAGGGACACAGCTGTGGATGATGTTACTATGCAAATAAACTTCCCTGGGAAAGGATTGAGAAGACACTGGCTACCTTGAGGGAAGAGGAAGTATTCCAAAAGGAAAAGCTGAGATCTATGTAAGGCCAGAACACATGTGGGCAGCTAAAAAGACTTCTGGTGTGCTGCTGTAGGATCAGCACTGGACTGCAAACCATAAAGTTGGCAGTTCAAACCCACCAACTGCTCCTTGGTAACCCTATAAAGGGTCACTATAAGTTGGAAGTGACTCAACAGCATTTAACAACAACAAAGAACTACGATCCCATATGTGAAATGTGCAAAAGGAATAGGGCATGCGGAGCCACAACACTAGCTAAAGCAACCCAGGAAAACAATGCAACAGTAACCTGGGAGGCAGAGAGGACTATATCAAAATTTAAGACTGAACATTGTCTGAGGCCAAGAAGAGTTATAGGTTTGTAACTGGATAGGCTTTATATTAACCAAAGCACAGATAATGCACATGGTCTTTGATATTTGACACTGAAAAGCAGTATCTATAAATATATCCCTGAGCTGCTCACCAAAAGATTGGAGGCCACCCAAAGGTCACTCAGAAGAAAGATGTGGTGATCTACTTAGGAAAAGTCAGACATTGAAACCCCATGGAGCACAGTTCTGCTCTTACACACAACATCTCCGTGAATAGGAATTGTCATAAATGATAGGAATTAGTCATAAATAAGCACATAGATTATGACTGAGTTGCTTGGGTTCTAATTCTAGCTCAGTCACTAGTCCTATCTATAATAGCTATGAGACCTTCGACAAATTGTTTAAATACACTGTTTCTCAGTTTCCTCATTCTAAAATGAGGCTAATAATACTTTTTTAAAAGAGTTGGTGTGAGGAATAAATGAGTTAATATAGGAAAGTCACTCGGTGGTAGTGTTGATGTTGGCTGTGGAGTTGATGCCAACTCACAGCGACCCAGTATAGGGTTTCCGAGGCTGTAAATCTTTATGGGAGCAGAAAGCCTCATCTTTTTCCCATGGAACAGCTGGTAGTTTCAAACGGCTGACCTGGAAGTTAGCAGCCCGACTCGTAACCACTACACTACCAGAGTTCCTTAGAATAGTCTTAACACATAGCCAATGGTATGTATATCATATTATTGCTTTTTATTTTTGTTATTATTTATATGGTAATATAGAGTGTAAGAATGCTGATGGTGTGGTAGGAATGGCACTGGACTGCTAAGCACAAGGTCAGAAGTTCCAATCCACTAGCCTCTCTGAGGGAGAAAGATAAGACTTTCTGCTCCTATATAGATGTATACACTTGGAAATCCTATACAAGACTGCTATGACTCAGAACCAATTCGACAGCCCATAATACCAACAGAAACACTATAATGTATATGAGGGAGCTTCACAAAGTCCATGTAAAAATCCCATTATCTTTTCATTCCATTTTTCCATGAATTTTTTGAAGTCCCCTCATACAACGAGTACAGGTAGTCTAAACGGTTAAGCTCTCAGCTGCTAACCAAAAGGTTAGTAGTTTGAATCTACCAAGTGTATCCCAGGCAGAAAGACCTGGAGATCTACTCCTATAAAGATTACAGTCTAGAGAACAGTAGGGAACAGTTCTACTTTGTCACATGAAGTCACTATGAATTGGAATTGACTGGATGCCACCCAACAGCAACAATAGAGTATATAACAAAAAAGACATATGCATCATCTAAGTTCAAAGTGTTTTAAAACAAACGATGAGAGAGAGAGACAGAGACAGAGAGAGAGAGAGAGAGAGAACACAATTACATAGCTAAATGTGGGTACATTAAAGGGTATATACTGCTTACTAGCCATCCATGTCCTCACTCCTGCATTTGATCCCTCTAAAGCCAAGCAACAGAGAGAATATATAAATATATATATAAGGGAAAGAAGCAAGGGAAGTGCATGGTTGTGTCTGTATTCGTTGGATAGAAATTTATGGCAAAATGGATAGCTATTCCTTTTCCTTATTAGATTATTTTGCCAGCACAGGACTGGTAAGAGTTGACAAGAAAGACTACACAGAGTAAGATGCATTTCATAAGTAGAAGAGATGGGGTTCTACTTCCAGAACCACTAAGTGTTCTTGTCAAGTCTTCACATCCCTGGGCCTTATGCTTCTCATATAAAATATGAGGGGACTTAAGCTAGCAAGGTCACAGAACACGACAAGAATATCCACTTGCAACTCTGTGGTGATTTATAATGAATTACCTCCTCAGACCCCTTATCAGCTCTGTGAGGTGAATAAGCCGAATGAATGAGCCCAGACTTTGCAGATCAAGGGCAAAGGTACAGAAATCACATTTCCTCAGTACCCATAAGAGATGGCAGAGTTAGTCCATGAACTGCAATCTCCTGACTCTTGGAGCCCAGAAAAATTACCAACATAAGTCTGGGGAAGTAAGTCCTAGAGAACTAAATGGGAGGGGTGGAGATATCTCTAAATCTTCTCATACTAACATTTGGTAATTGGTCCTCAAAGCATTAACTGAAGTGGATAACAAGGCAGACATAGCACTTGAAGAATCATTGTTGTACAAATCTTGTTTGGTGAGGACCATGTGGGGCAGGGAAGGGAGAAAACGGCACTTTGGTGACTTTGTGCAATTATTTTTCCAAAACTAACAGGATGCCAATTTGTTCAAACAAATCTGATGTCATTGGGCCCTGTTGCCCTTGATTTAGATCCGTTTCAAAGACAACTTTCTCCCAAGGTAACCCAGAGCTATGACTCTTTCTAAATTGTCCTTCAGAATGCCTTTGATGTGTTGGTCCCTTTGGTACATTTTCTTTGGATCACTTGACTGTCAAGTAGTTTTCAAAATAGTTTCACAAAAGTGGTTCCTCTCAAAAATAGGTTTCTTGAAGAAGTATCTCAGTAAATGTTTCAGCATCAAACACAATGCATTTGTGAAAAAACTCACTTCAACCATCATTCTGCATCTGAGGACAAATGCATTTCAGGATTTATGTTGTCTAAGCACTCTGAGTTTGTTTTATACCTCATCCTAACAACAGAATAGAAACATGTAGGAAAGCAGAAACATTCATTTACTCATTTGTTCATTTGTTCATTCATCCCACAAACACATACTGAGACCATCAAAATACTTTAAGCATGAAAGAAGAGACACAAATAGCAGGTATGAAAGATACATGCTATGCGGAAAGTATTTGGAACATGTTGGGAGGGTGAAGTGGTTGGTGGAGGCTGTAGAAAGCTTCCAGATGGCATCTTGATTGTAATGGTTGGCAATTTCCTTGCTGTAAAATACCCCCACTTAATTATAGCCTTATATACATGCAAATGTTGGACAATGAAGAAGGAAGATGAGAAAAGAATTGATGCATTTGAATTATGGTGTATGAAATAATATTAACAGTACCATGAACTGCCAAAAACAAAACAAAACATAAAAAAAACAAATCTGACCTGGAAGAAGTACATCAGAATGCTCTTTAGAAGTAGGGATGGCAGGATTTTGTCACTCATACTTTGGGCATATTGTTAGGGGGACCAATCCCTGAAGAATGGCATCATGCTTGGAAAAGTGTAAGGTCAACAAAATAGAGGAAGACTCCCCATGAGATGGACTGACATAGTGGCAGCAGCTACTATGGGCTCAATTCTAAGGAGAACAAAGACCAGGCAGTGTTTCATTCTGTTGTTCATAGAATAGATATGAGTCAGAACCAACTCAAAGGCACCTAACAACAAACACTAATAGCCAATTTTAAGCTATTAATGGAGTCCTGGTGTAGCGCTGTGGGTTAATGCGCTGGAATGCAAAGTCAGTTTGAACTGCAAGGTTGACAGTTCAAGCTCACCAGCCACTCCTCGGAAACCCTACACAGGGTCACTATAAGTCGGAACCGACTTGACACCTCTTAACAACAACAACAATGGAGTCCTGGTGTAACACTATAGGATAAGCACTCAACTACAAGGTCAGTTTGAAATGCAAGGTTGGCAGTTCAAAATCATCAGCCGCTCCTCAAAAACCCTACACCGGGTCACTATGAGTCAGAACTGACTCAGTGGCACTTAACAGCAACAACGTGACATCAATTTAAACTAATGTGGCAACAAACAGGTAGACTCCAGAGACAGTGAGCAGTCAGAATCTGGATTTAATATTCTTTCTGAAACATCACTTCCATCTCATCACTCCTTTCCTAGCCTCTGAATAACCCCAGTTCTACCTATAGAAAACCCAACTGTGTCCTCTCCTCCATTCTCTGGTGTGGAGAGGTGAAGGGTGAAAAACACTTATCAGCATTCCTAGGAAGCCAGCTGCTCTGGGCACCTCTGCTAATGACTAGCTAAGTGTGTCCACTGTGCCTGCAGCCTGAGAAGGTGTTTTTCTAACTAGGGACCTTATTAACAGCTAACTGCTGAGAGATGAAAAATTGCAAAAGGAGGCATTCAGGTACTTGGCCTTTCAGCAAAACCCCCCTTTCTGGGACTTGCCTCTGCCTCTGCATATTGAGTTTTCTAGCCAGATCAGTTTCTGTCAAGTAATTATTTACAAATTAGATTTCCAGGGAATACATGACCAGAGAGTGCTAGAATTGCACACATAAATAACATAACAAATGATTTTTCAATAAAAGGCAAACCATTCTCCAAATAACCAATGTCATTAGAAAACTCAAGGACCTGTCACAATAGCTACCTATGACTGAGGACATTTATCTCCACTTAACCACCTGGATTAGAGTGGAGAATTCATATGGCAATTCAAGTGACTGGATAACAGAAAGTTATGATCAATACTACCTAAACTTGAGGTATCATTGAATAAAACTTGTTTTCAAATCATATTCTCAATTCAAAATTCTTAGGCACATGGTAAAAATGGAAACTACTTATTCATGTTTTCATTTAAGCTCCAGTAGTTGCTTGTTTTAATGCATCTACTGTTTGCAGGAATTAGTTAGGTGGTGTGTCATAGCCTGCAAACTATCATTAAATATCCACCCTTCCTCCTCAAACAGTACCTCAGTATTCTTTGTCCCCAGCTAAAAGACTATTTCCTGGCCACTCTTGAAGTTATGTGTGGCCATCTAAGTTCTGACCAAGACTGTACTAGATGAAATATGTGTATAAAGGAGGGAGAAGGGAAGGGATACCAGATAGGCTGCTTAAGAAAAGCAGAAGGGAGTGGTACCCATTTTTTCTCTTCCTCTTTTCTGCCCTCTGAAATATGGATGTGATATCTAGAACTCCCACAAATATCTTCACCATGAAGTAACCATGAGAAAGCAAGCTACATGCGAGGATGGTGGGACAGGAAGATGAGGGAGTCTGGGTCACTGGTGACGATGAAGTGGTCAACCCTGCTCTCCACTGCCTACACCAGATTTCCTTGGTGAGGAAGAGAACTAAACTAGTATCATGTGAGCCTATCCCTTGGGTTTTCTCTGATTACAGTCAAACATAATCCTAACTGATACAACATTTACACATGTTCTCTTCATAAAGTAATATGGATATCTGAAACCTACTCCCCAAATGAGTTCAAACTCACTAGCTGCTTCTGGGAAACCCTATACAGGGTCAATACGATTCGGAACTGACTCAACAGCACATAACAACAACCAGCAAATTACATGCTACATCATTGAATGTACTACATGTTGCTAATCATAAGCTGAAAAAAGAAAAAATATGAACAGTCATAAGTGCTGTTCATCATAACTCAAATATGTCAAAAATCAGGGACTACCAGTAGTTTTAAGATATCACATTTGTTTTTCTTTCACAGATTCATCCAATTATTTGTTAAGATTCTGCTAATTAAGCTGCCAAAAGGCAAGTTTGGCCTCTACTTTGCCCGATTTAGTTTAGAACTTGAATCTGCCTTTATGTTGTAAGCAAGCTTTCCTAAGCACAACTCTCCCTGGTCACAATTTAGTCATGTTTCTCAAAGTATTTGAGTTGACTGTCCTTGTTCTTAATGGCTTCAGGGATAGAAATTCAGAAGAGCTGTGCCAGAGAGAATATGTTTGTGTGTGCATATGAACTCTTAGGCGCATGAGACTGCTGGAGGTGGAGAGGAGACAGACAGAACAAAAGAAAAGTGTGAGACTGCAGATAAATGGGACTGAATTAACATTTTCTATCAAAAGCATCATGATTCTTATTAACATTTACATCTAAGCACTAACTCATCTGCACTTAAGGGTTGCTAAAGCCTTAACCATCACAGCAAAAAATTTAGTATAACGGCTCAACTCCATATAATTTTATTCCTTTCAATAAAAACAAAATGTTAAATATATAACTAAAAGTGATTGAGCTTTTATGTTTATGTAAGTCTCTACACAGAATTAGACTCACACATCTATAAACTTCATTTTAGACCATAGACGCAAGTTTCGCACAAAATGGGTGAATGTCCTTATCATAAGACTCCGCTATCCAAGAAAGTTAATTCCAGCAAGAAACACTGTGAATCTCCCAGAAAAAAATGTATATATATATTCCTATGATAATAAATCACTAAACTCAGATATTTCAATAATCATCATGTTAAAAGCAATAGAATATGCCAAGAACAAGACCCATTAGCCTAGAGTGCATAGCGTAGCTAGAAATCAACTACATCAATTTTAAACTGAAATTTCACAATCTTTTACAAGAGTTTGTTAATGGCGTCTGCCTGCAAGATTGTGAGGCCCATGTTCTTTTTTTTTTTTTTTTTCAAAAAACCAAAATGACAATAATTAAACCAGGCAGCTGCTGCCCCTAGCAATATGACAGGCTCTCCCCTGGAATCTGCTGGAATCACCCCGTTAGAACTCATCTCATTTGAATTAGCTATTCCCTCTCTGTGCCCCAGCAATCTGGGTGAGTTTCACATCTATTAGCTGAATTATTCAGATGTTTTCCCACAATGGTACTACCAGTGCTCATATAACTAGTTTCTAAATCAACAGTGAATTACATTATTGACAATCTGAGCAGATTAATTAAGAAATCTGTCAGGAATGACGCTATAAGAGTTGGCTCCATTTCAAGTCAGATCCACAGTCTTCAAGATAGAATTATACCTGACATGATTTCTGAAGTGGAAGGGAGAAGTAGGACAACAAATCTGGGGTCATGTCAACCAGAGTGGGCTTAAGTAAAGCCAGGGTGGGCTGGGAGCAAACACACTCATACATGCTCTCTGTCTCTCTCACATACACACATACTTGCACACTCACATTCTCACGCAGACTTTCTCTCTTCCTCACATAATACCCATACTCACTCACATACAGATATTCACACACACACACATCACAGGACTTTTGGCACTTTTATATCAACTGAAGTGCCATGCTTCAAAAATAGTCTATACATAGTAAAGCACTTATTAAAGATAAGGTATGTATTATGATCTTTCTCATGCACAGATTCTCATAACAGGAGACATAAATGTGTCAGAAAAGATTACTTCATCTTTTTGGCTTCTGAATGCCTGTACTGCAATGTATGGGGTCTCAAGTTCCACAAAAGTAAGACAGGCTGGGAAACCCCTTTGGTGTCCAGTGATGAGAAAGTAACTTCTATACTCAGTTTTTCCCTTACAATAAAAGATATATATATATATTTTGTTTTCCAGACAGTCTGGCTACCAGACTGGCATAAGATGCAAATAATAATAATAAAATAAATCTGAATATAACAGTATTATTTATTTAAATTAAATTAATTCCTGAAATTTTGTGAGTCAATTACATCAGTCAGTGATAATTTTATAAATTTATGGTTAATAGGCTGTAAAATCTGAAGTCTTGGATTCAAGTTTGAACTCAATCCCTTACTAAATGGGGAACCTCAGGCCTGTCTCTTCACCCCCAAATCCCAAGTGTTTTCATCAGTAAAGCAAGGGTCCCTGCCAACCAGAGTGCAGTAAGGATCAAGTAGAATAATGTGTTGGAAAAAATGCAATGATCGGCATTCATAGAGTACCTGTTACATGCCACAGTTCTGGCTGTATGTAGTACCTGTTACATGTCACAGCATGACTGTATATAGTACCTGTTACATGCCACATAACTTAAATATCTTGTATCATTTAATTCTCATAGCAATGCTCCAAGAAAAACATTCTCTCTGTTTTTAGAAAAAGGACATGGAGGGTTAGGGAGACTGAGGACACTTTCTAATATCCCTGAGAGCCTAACAGAAGGAGCTAGATCTCTGCTCCTTCTGGCTCCTAAGCTGATACATTTCTCCTGGGGATGCAGGAGTGGTGAACAGAGGGAAAGTCTGGTAAGTCTGGGTTCCTGAGACCAAGGGGAGTCTGAGTTCTCAGAGAGCCAGGAGCATGGGATGGGCAGATGGGCTGCAGCAGGAGGGTGTTCTGGGAAGTAACCACATGAACCCTGGAATAGACATGAAAATGCATGGCATGTCTAGGAACCAGTGAACATTCTAATGAAGGCATTCCATGCCAAAGGAACTACAACGACAATGAACACTTATTGAGATCTCAGATCAGATTGCTGTGATCCAAAGGGGTTTCACTGACTGAGTTGTGGAAGAAGATCTGCAGACATTTCTTATTAGTCTGTCTTGGTCTGGAAACTCCACTGAAACCTGTTCAACATCATAGCAACATTACAAGCTTCCAGTGAAAGATGAGTGGTAGCTGTGTATGAAGCGCATTCGTTGGGAATTGAATCTGGGTTTCCCACATGGAAGGTGAGAATTCTACCATCAACGCCCCTAGATAATGCCTTAAGTTGCCAAATTACCTTAAACATTCTAAGGATGTTTCTGGTTAATGGATTAATATTATTTGAAATGAATTAAGCAACATGATGCATACATTTAGTACCAAAAAAAAACACTTAATATTTCAAAGTAAAATGGTGAATCCTTAGAGAAGTCATTGGAGAAGAGGGTCAGAGTTTCTCTCCTTTCCTCACATCCTGTTGTTGTTGTTAAGTGTCATCAAGTCAGTTCCAACTCAGAGCAACCCTATTCAGGGTTTCCAAGGAGCAACTGGTGAGTTTGAACCACCAACCTTGTGGTTAGTAGTACGGTGTTTATCCTATGATATCAACATGCTTTTGTATAATCCCATAGAACCTACAAACAAAGGAGCTATTTACTTGAGTTCTTTCAATGAATCCTCATAATAACACTGGTGGTGGTGGTGGTGTGCTGTGGCCTCATAGGCACCCTGCAAAGTGTTTCCGAGGCTGTAAATCTTTACGGGAGCAGAAAGCCTCATCTTTCTCATGCGGAATGACTGGTAGTTTCAAACTGCTGACTTTGAAGTTAGCAGCCCCACTCATAACCACTATGCTACCAGAGCTAAACAGCTAAACAATGCTAAAGAGTTGTTATTATCATCCCCAGATGAAAGAACCAGAGCTACACAAAGTGAAATGAGCTGCTTTTCCAAGTTACCGGGACTTGAATTAACTAGATAGTAATAGGTGTTTTGTTGTTGTTGTTTGGCTTTTGTTTTGGTTTTTGTTGGTGTTTATCAAGCCTTGATCCCAAGTCCTTTGATTTAAAACCCCATGTTCTTTCTACCACATATATGGTTTTAAATTGACCAGGTGTTGTTGCTGTTAGCTTCTGCTGACCACTTTTTACTCATAGTGACCTTCTGTACAACAGAACAAAATGTTGCCTGATCTTATACCATCTTCATGATCATTGGTAGGTTTGAGTCCGTTGTTGAAGCTCTTGTGTCAGTTCATTTCACTGAGGGTTTTCCTCATTTTCATTGACCCTCTAATCAAACAAGATTCCACTTCTAGCAATTAGTGTTTCCTAATGAAATAAATGAGCCAAAATAAATGAGCCAAAGTCTCACAACCCTTGCTTTTCAGGAGCATTCTGGATATATTTCTTTTAAGACTGATGTTTTTGATCTTTTAGTAGCCCATGATATAGTCAATAGTCTTCATCAACACCACAATTCAAATGCATCAAATTGCCTTATATCTTCCTTTTGCATAGTCCATCTTTTGCATACACATGAGAGAATTGAAAAGACCATAACTTAGATCAGGCACACCTTAGTCATCAAAGTGGCATTTTTGCTTTTTAGCACTGTAAAGAAATCTTTTGTAACAGATTTACCCAATGCAATACAATATGTCCTTTGATTTCTTGATGGCTACTTCAATTTTTTCTTCAGTTCCCCCAGCTTGAGAAATACTGACCGTGTTCTTCCCTTTTGGTTTTCCATTCTCGCCAGATGGAACACATAGAAATCAAATAGACTACATCTGTGGAAAGAGAAGATGG
>NW_006408576.1:15771013-15772594 GCF_000296735.1 Chrysochloris asiatica
GATCAGCCATGTGGCATCATTGATGGCATCAAGTGTGGCAACAGTGGTGGGGTTGACCCAGGATTGGACATTGTTTCATTCTGCTGTGCATGGGGTCGCTATGAGTCAGTTCCGACTCGATGGCACCTGACGACAACAACAACAATATTGAGCATTTACTATAGGTTAGCCACTCTGTTGAATGTAGAAGATATTCTCTTTTTTTAACCTTCATGGATATCTTATGAATGATCAAGTAACTTAACCAATGTCACACTGATAGTGTGGTAGAGCTTGGATGAATCCCCAGGCATCTGACCCTGGAAGAAGCATTCTTATTCACCAGTAACTTTCTTTCTATAGCATACTTCAGAGACTGTTTCTGTAGGTAGGAAAATAAAAGTGAGTAAATGGCTAGGACTCAGGGCCCATTCCCTTTCTGTCCACCAGGAGCTTCCAGGAAAGCAGTGGCAGAGCTGGAAATAAGGTGAGGCAGATTTTAATCCTACCTTCTCTGGCCTTCAACAATTTCCCACCAAACCGCCACTAATAAACATTGTCAACTAATGAGATCCAACGTCCTTACTATTCAAGGACAAGTTTAAGGCAAGTCCACAACAACCTGATTCTACTTTCAATCTAGGTACCATTTCAGATTTCATTTGAAGCAAGAGTTTCAGGGTGGAGGGGGAAATAAAGTTTCCAAACCATTGCAATTGCTGCCTATCATGTTATTGCTTCCATTTCCAAGAGGAAGTGGTCTAAGAGCCAGCTTCTCAAAAAAGTGGTTTGTAAGACATTCAGAATTTCATGCCTCATCCCAGACCACCTAAATTGGAATTTATATTTTAATAAGATTCCCAAGAAATTTGCATGAGAATTGAAGAAATATTATCCCAGGAGAACACCAAATGCAGTGATTTAAGGAATGGTTCAACACTACAAATATTACAAATTGCTTTTGGCAAATCTTGTAGTCTCTATTCTAAATTATCCATTAGTCAAGGGTTATGTCTTCAAAAGTCTCTATAAATTGTCCCATTTGCTCTCATTGGCTGGCTGTGTACCATGGAGTTGGTTCCCACTCATAGCAACCCTGTATAGGATTTCTGAGGCTGTAAATCTTTACAGGAGCAGAACGCCTCCTCTTTCTCCCACGGAATAGCTGGTAGTTTCAAGCTGCTGACCTTGCTGTTCGTAGCCCTATTAATAACCACTATGCTACCAGAGCTCCTTTTGCTCTCATTAGAAAGTTCAATTTATCACAGTCTTCTCCTAGTACAATGCTTTGGAAATAAAGACCAATAAAAATGGTGGCATTTTAAAAATGTTTCAAAAAGCAAAGAAATACAAGGGTAAGTAAAAAACTATTGTTTACTGGGGCTCCAGTTCATTCATGCAAAGGTTTACTAAACAACAATAACAAAAATGTTTAAACACATTCTCTGAAATCAAGGGATGGCTGCAGATAGATTCTGTCAGTAATATACTAGTC
Source organism: Chrysochloris asiatica (assembly GCF_000296735.1). Lineage (NCBI taxonomy): Eukaryota > Metazoa > Chordata > Mammalia > Afrosoricida > Chrysochloridae > Chrysochloris > Chrysochloris asiatica. The sequence goes on from NW_006408576.1 coordinate 15,772,488, forward strand.
TTGGTCTCAGTTGTTGTCAGATGCCATCGAGTTGGAACTGACTCATAGCGACCCCATGCAAGCAGAACGAAACAATGTCCGATCCTGGGTCAACCTCACTACCGCTG
>NW_006408576.1:15773061-15794020 GCF_000296735.1 Chrysochloris asiatica
GGCTCTGCTGAGCCAGTTAAATTAAAGGCAGTTCAGAAGGTTATGGTGACTGTTTTTACTATTTCAAAGTAGTTATCTTGGCTTTGTAAAATAAGCACTGGATTGCTAACATATAGTTGGAGGTCCAAACCCACCCACTCTTTGGAAACCCAATCCAGTGGTTCTGTGAGTTGGAACCACTTTGATGACAATAGCAACAACAAAATCTTGATAGGCTCTTGCCAAGGACACAAGACAATCACAGGAGCTTAACACAAAGAAGTTTTAAAGAAATTGAAAACTGCTTTGGTGAGCAAAAGGCTAGGAAATTTTGGGTCAAAGAAAAATTTTCCATCACAATTCACCTACTCATTCATTGACGGTAACAAGGCCTGTCTTATGATAATTTCATTCATAAACCTTACCCCATCCACCCTATGTCCTCATCTTATCCCATCAAACTTATTTTTGTCCCCCAAAAGGAATGCAATTCGAGTCCCTCAAAGATGCCAAAAATGCCATACACATGTTGATTTCTGCATTTAATAAAGGTTTCTATATTTTGTAGCAATACTTTTGACTTACCCTGATATAAAACTTTGTTTTAATCACTGAAGGTAGGAGTTAAAACATCTTTTTAAGGCCTGAGGGTGTCAAAGACAGGATAGTTCTTGTATTATGAAATTCAGAAGGAATTATATCTTATTTAATGCTTATATCTTTAAATTTCCAATGGAATACATTTGTACTCTGATTCAGAGTCCACTGAGGAAAGGACTTAACCATATTTTGCACAAAGAAATATTATAGGCAAATTACTTAGAGTCTCTGAGCCTAAATGTTTCTCATCTACAAAATTGAAATTATGATACTACCTACCTCATCAACAACCTCATCACATTTTAAAGGGGGTTGCAAGTACTAAGAACACATGATGAGTGTATAGACTGAATGTACACATCACAACCATACACAAAAAAAGAGTTGATATTTGTTATTTCTAGAGAAAGTGTATTCCTGAAGTAGAACGATTATTACTTTCTTCCTTATACTCTTCTATATTTTTAATTTTATACTCTGATGTCTTTTTAGGTTGATAATCAGAAGAGAAAATAACTATTTTTAACAAAAATATGTCACTACAAATGGCTTATAGAAAACCCTAGCTCCTGAAAGTCTGGAGTTGAAACTGTGAAGCATAATTGGAAAAGCACAGAATGTATCACTCACAGTCTAGCCATTTGTTAGACATTATACTTTGGTCAAGCTATGTCATCGTGCTAGGCCTCATTTCATCATCATTAGAAGGCAGCTACAGTGTTTTACGATAATTCCACTGGGTCTCTGAAAATAATCAAACTTGATAATATGCAGAAAGTGAAAATTTTATATTTGTATCTTTTAGTTTAATATTCTATACTTTAAAGGGAATTCATATTGTTATAATTGCTGTCATATTATTTTTGTTGCTGCTACAGATGTAACCTAGACACTCAGGAACAATATATGTTAAATTTTTTCTTTATATGAAAATGGAAACATAGAGGAGTATCCATTTGTTTAGAACTACTATATACTATACGGTGGAATCCTGGTGTGGAGCTGAGGGTTAATGCATAGGACTGCAAAGTCGATTTGAACTGCAAGGTCAGTGGTTCAAGTTCACCAGTTGCTCCTTGGAAACCCTATACAGAGTGTTTATGGATGGGAACTGACTTGATGGCACTTAACCACAACAGCAACAACAATACTATACTATACAGTATGGCGCTGAAGGATAAACAGTCAACCTCAAGGTCAGTTTGAACAGTAAGTTTGGTGGTTCAAACTCACCAGCTGCTCTTAGGAAATCCTAAGTGGCTATGAGTTGGAACCCACTCAAATGCACTTAACAACAACAACATACTGACAATGAAAGTAAAATCGCCTCTTTCTAGATGTAATGCTATTCATTAGCCTTTTCATGTAGATCAAACTTTTTTTAGTTTAAAATTAGTTTTTTAGTTGGAACTGACACAATCACACACAAACACCACCACCACCACCAAAGCCATAATTGTTTCAAATGCTACTTTATAGTTTTCTGAAAGAGGTTTGACATGCTAAGGGCAAATATGTTTTACCTGGACAGATCAAGGAAAGTGTCAGGACCAAGGAAAACTGACTTGGGGAAAACCATTCTCAGTAACAAGTTGTGTCCCCATGGAAAGACCCTCCAGTTTTGTCCTAAAAATATATTGTGTTACATCTTAAAATGGGAAGATTGATGTGATAGGAATATTTTCTTATTCTCCAGATTCCTGGATAAGCTTTTAGTCTGACTATTTGTATTTAAAAAAAAAAAGGTTTGTTCTATATAAACAGGCTAAGGAATATCAACAAAACCCAAACATGTCCAAAGGGTGAGTTTAATTTCATTTTCAGTAGGTTGTTGTTGTTAAGGGCAGTCAAGTTGGTCCTAACACATAACTACTCTGTATAAGGTTTCTGAGACTATAAATCTTTACTGGAGCAGAAAGCTTCATCTTTCTCCCGCAGAGTGACTGGTAGATTTAAACTACTGACCTCAAGGTAGCTATGAGTCAGTACTGACTCAATGGCACCTAACAACAACAATAAACATGGTAAGCAGGCTATCTTATAATCCACTATGCTACCAGGGCTCCTTAAGCCTTTATTTATATTAAATATTACTAATGCATGAACATCTGTGTTAAAGACTTTGTAACCCTACAATACAAATTAAAACAAAGCATACTGTGCAAACTTTATTTTTGACATGCCCCACCACCACCACCAAAAAAAAACCTCAAAGAAATATGTAGTTATGCTGATGGAATCTTTCCTTCAGAAGATTCAATAAATGAAAACAAGAGATTTGTCATTAACTAGTATTGATGAGCCCCCTAGTATCCATGTGTCTGTCAATTTCATTAACCTTTCAAGTGAGGTATTCATAATGTCTTAATGACAGTGTTATTCCATGTAATTTCATACAAGTTTTGCATAGTTGCTAATGTTAGAATCTCTTGTCTTTACAGCTGTTAGAAAACATAACATTTTCTAAGATCATTGTTGTTGTTTTTAAGTGCCATGGAGTCGGTTCCAACTCATAGTGACCCTGTACAGGGTTTCCGAGGCTGTAAATCTTTACGGGAGCAGATAGTCTATCTTTCTCCCATGGAACAGCTGGTAGTTTTGAAGTGCTGACCCTGAGGTTAGCAGCCTGATCCTAATTCGTAACCACCATGCTTAGGGATGGTGAATACCAGATAGTTAAATCCACAACTCGAGTAATGGTCTCTGCTTGGCCTTGAATTCAGATCAGGGGATGACTAGACAGTTTCTACTAGCAAAAGTTAAGTTCCCTTTAGTGTTTTATACAAGAACTGGAAGCTCACAGAGCTGATGAATAGCTAGAGAATTTGTTTTATTAAATGTCTGGCTTTCAGATTGGCAGTGATAAATTAAGTTATTGTTTAACAAACAGGGACTCCTCCTCCACTTGGAATAGAACGTACTTTCCTGACCTGCTGACTATGCGATGGGCAATGACTCGTTCTGACCAATGGAATGTGAGCAGATATGACGGGAGCAAAGAGTTTACATGTGCTTATTTGGCTGGTTTATACTTTTGTCCTCCTGTGATTTAGTATGAAAAGAACACGATTCAGATAATCACGTCCACTGTAGTGTGGTTCCCAGAAGGGAGCAAACCTTAGCCCTATCTGAGCCTGAAACCAAGTCCAGCCAAGCCTACCTAGCAAAATCAGCACAACCTCAGCCAACACACAGACCAACACTGAACAATATACATATTATTACAAACCAATGAGATTTTAAAGATCTTTATTACGCACGATTTTTAGGGCAATCACCAAAACATAAAATGTCAAAAATGTTTATAAGTTCCAATCGGATCTTGGAACCTTCTTCAGTTTGATTTCTGAGGACTACAAATTTTTGTCTGTTTTATAAATGTCTTGGCACTGATACAAAGTGCTCTTGGTATATTCATCTCTAGATGTTTTGTGTGTGTACTTGATTCTCTTAATCATTCAGTCACTCATTTACTCAACAAATATTCTTATAAGATTTGCTTTTTTTATGTTTGAGATGTTGTGTTAATTGCTAGAGATAAAATGGGGAAGAAATGAAATTTAGGTTTTTAAACTCAAGGGACTCATGTTCTGTAAATTAGGTGTAACACCATGGAATGACACTATAGGACAAGCGTTGGATTGCTAACCACAAGGTCAGCAGTTCAAATCCACCAGCCATTAATTGAAATCCCTATACTGGGTTGCTATGAGTAGGAATTGACTCGACAGTAATCAACAACATTAACCTGACAAGGTTAGAATAAAATAAGATCATGTATGTGAAAGCACTATATAAAACTTGAAAGGCATGAGCATTAATTTAATTTTTAGGATTTTCATTAGCTAAAAATCTAGCTCAAATTTTAAAAGATTTCATTTTTTGCGGTTTCTGCTCATAGTTGTGAATGGATTTGCTGTGCCAATTCATTTTGTTGGGACTCTTTCCCACTGACCTTACAAGCATGATATCTTTCTCCAGGGACTGGTACCTCCTGATAACATGTCCAGAGATTGAGATACAAAGTCTCACAATCCTCACTTCTAAGGAGCATCCTGTCTGTTCTTGCAGCACAGATTTGTTCATTATTCTGGCAGTCCATTGTATATTAAGTATTCTTCACCAAAACCACATTTCAAATGCATCAGTTCTTCTTTGTTCTTCCTTAGTCACTGGCCAGCTTTAGCATACATATGAAGTTATTGAAAATACCATGGTTTGTGTCAAGATCATCTTCGTCTTCAAAGTGACAACTTGGCTTTTGAACGCTTTAAAAAGGTCTTTTATAGTAGATTTGTCCAATACAATCCATCCTTTGATTTCTTGACTGCTGCTGCTTCTGTACATTGATTGCAGATGCAATTTAAAATAAAATCCTTATCAACTTCAACATTTTATCTGTTTATTGTGACATTGCTTATCAGTTGTGATGATTTTTTTCTTTATAAAGAGATATAATTCATACCAAAGGCTGTATGTAATCTTTGATCCTCATCAGTAAGTGCATCAAGTTCTCGTGACTTTTAAGAAGCAAGATCGTGTTATCTGCACATTGTTAACAGATTGTTAATGAGTAATCCTGACAGCATGTACTTCTTCTTCACATAGCCCAGTTTCTCAGATTATATGTTCAGGATACAAAATTAATATGCATGGTGGAAGGATACAACCCTGATTCTCACCTTTCCTGATTTAAAACCACTTATCTTGTTCTGTTTGTACAACTGTCTGTTGGTCTATGAACAGGTTCTGCATGAACACAAATAAATGTCCTGGAATTCCCATTCTTAGCAATGTTATACATAATTTGTTATGATCCACACAGTCAAATGCCTCTGTGTAGTTAATAAAACCACATATAAATATCTTTCTGGTATTCTCTGCTTTCAGACAAGATCCATTTGACATCAGAGATCATAAACTTCATTACAAGTATTGTTAGTCGGGCTTGAATTTCTGACAGTTCCTTGTAGATGTACTGCTACAGCCATTTTTGAAATATCTTCAGCAAAATTTTACTTACTTGTGATATTAATGTTATTGTTCAATAATGTCTGCATTCTTGTGGACCATCTTTCTTTGGAATGGGCACAAATGTTACTCTCTTCCAATTAGCTAACCAGGTCAGCTGATTAGAAGATACACCAAATCTTCCAAATTTCTTGGTGTAGATTAATAAATGCTCCCAGCATTGCATCCATTTGTTGATTGGCATTCCATCAATTCCCAGAGCCTTGTTTTTTTGCCTATGCCTTCACTGCAGTTTTGACATCTTCCTTCAGTACCATGGGTTCTTGCTCATGAGCTGCCTCATGAAATGGTCAAACCCTGACCACTTCATTTTGGTACAGTGACTATGTGTATTCCTTCCATATTCTTCAGATGCTTCCTGTACCATTTAATATTTTGCCATAGAATCCTGCTATATTTTAGGATTGAATTTTTCCTTCGGTTCTTGTTAGCATATAAAAAGCTGAGAATGTTCTTCCTTTTAGCTTCCAACTCCAGGTCTTTTTGTGTTTCATTATAATACTTTATTTTGTCTTCTATCTTGAAATCTTCTCTAAGACTAAGTAAAATGAAAATATGAATGAATTATTCTTTCCTAATTTATTCTGATTCATTTCTATTTTTCAAAGTTGTTTGTGAATTGATACACTATGACTATTTTCATTGATAAGCTTTATAATTGATACATTTTAAAGGCAAGATTTTGGTAACTGGTGTCTATGAGGTGGAAGCCTGTCCTACTTTCATAGACATGTTCCTCCTAGTGGAAGAAGATAACTGAAGTTTCATGCAATCCCAACTCTCAGCTGCACACAAGGATCACTAAAGCTCAGGGATGGAGTGATGCATTTGCAAAGAGAAAATTATACCCATTTCTCTCTACTCACGCTGTGCTCTTTTCTTAGATTTTTAAGAAAGTTAAATGATCAGTTAATAATAAAATAAAAGTGAAAACATTACTTTTCATTGTGATGCCCAGTTCTAGATTGGGGAGCTACAATATTTTTTGCTCCTTACCTAAAAACAGTTTCTAGAATCTCTAAGTGATAAAATCAGTTCAATCACACAGTCCTTTCCAAGGCACAATTTTCTCTAAAAATAATCACACGCTTTCTCTCTTTGAACTAGTAAGACCCATTAGTAAGTAACGGGTGTCTGTAAGCTTATCTTGTGTCTTGCCATTGAAATAATTTGATTTAGTATTAGTGGACACAGTCCATATTTGCTTGTGTCATTGTTTCTTCTATCATGAGAATATAGAAGTAACTAGGACCAATGGCTCTGCCTTCACTCTCTACTGGCATGCCAGCTTATCTTTCACTGTAAAAGTAAACTAATTAAAACTACTCACTCTGGTCCTTCCTGTGTATATTCTGGTTTTTACAGGCCTTTGAAGTGCCTATTACTATCTCCTTGTTACAAATGAGGAAATGAAGCTGAGAAATTAGCTTGCTCAAGGTCCCACAGCTACCAAATATCTGAATCAAAATTCAATTCCAGATCTGTCTTCAAAATATTTTCCCTTTCCACCAAAGCATACTTCATAGCAATGGAAGGAGATGAGCAATTTTATGGAGAAGTTTTCTAAAGATAAAGCCAGCTGACCCTACTTCTAAAATCCATAGAATACCAACATGAAGTAAATTAAAACTGGGCTTTCCATTTGCATTTCACTCAGCTCTATGGTGTTGCTACCTATACTGATAAAGCTCTTTCCTATTTATTCTAAAAAAATAAATCAAAAGGTCCTTTGTAATAGCTGAAAAATTCCCAAGGTTTGTTGTTGTTGTTGTTGTTGTTGTTTTAACTCTATATTATAGCCCTTCAAGCCCATCTACAATTAACTGGAACATATATGTCACTACAAGTTGGTTATCATAGTTTAGAAAGGGGCATAAATCTCAGGAAGGTAATAAAAGGTGAGTTAGACAAGTAAGACCAGTAAGGTCTAATAAATAACTAAATACCTAACACAGGAATGTTATTATCACTGCCGTGGAAAGTATATTATTTGAGGCTGAGAGAAAAGGTAGGTGTGAAATGCCATGGTATATTTGAGGACCATGAATAACCTAAGCCTGGGCAATAGTTGTTGTTGGTGTTACAAGCTATCGAGTGGATCCCGACTCATAGAGGCCCTGTATAGGGTTTCCAAGAAACCCTGTATAGGCTTTGAACTGCCGACCTTGTGGTTCACAGTCCAATGCTGATCCTACAGCGCAATAATTAGGGGTGAGCATCTAGTTAATGACAGCAAACGCACTTTGAAGATGCAAGAGTATCGCAACTCCAACAATTGTCTAGGGCACCTATTTTTCCCTGTCCTGACTGCCATCTCAGAAGGATATATGAAACTAAATAATGCCCTCCCAAGGAAGCCAATAATGGCAGTCACATCCTTAGACCTCCTTGTGCCTCCCTCAGAATGGCAACCCATCTGAGGTGGTGAAAGAAGTAATTCTCAGATCAACTAAAATCATAAGAAATATATATGGTGGTTATGTGCCATGGAGTTGGTTCTGACTCATAGCAACCCTGTACAGGGTTTCCGAGGCTGTAAATCATTACGGGAGTAGAAAGCCTCATCTTTCTCTTGCAGAACAGCTAGTAGTTTCGAACTGCTAACCTTGTCATTCACAGCCCAATTCGTAACCACTATGCTACCAGAGCTCCATGTATATACATATATATGTATAAAACAGCTTAGCTTTCACTGCTTAATAACATGACTGTCTTTCTCCTCACAGGAAGTATACAATAGCATTCAACTCCACAACAGTCAGACTATGTTAATTCGATTCACTTTAAGTCTGCCTTTCTCACTTCTGCTCACACTTGCCAAGTAGCTGTCTAAACACATTGTTCTGATCTCAGAGAAGAGACACATTTGTGTCATAAAGAGATGTACGACAGGCACAGCTGGTCAAACTGTCCATAGAGCAGGAGTTCAGCTGCCTTTTAATTTAGGAAGTGACCACACCACTTCCTGTGTCATGAGAGCCAAATCACCTCGGGTCTCATGTTCAGTGGAAATGTCTCTCAGAGCTGGACTATTCTTTTCACACCTTCAAATGAAGCCAAGTTTTGTTTGTCAGGTTTATCTCATTGTTTTGTCCTTTAGTAGAAGCTCCTATGCAGGATAACACCTGCCTTGTGGTTGCTTCTTTCCCTGCTTTCAACTCCCACAGTCCCCCTTTTAGGTGGAACTTATTTGCTGTGAGTTCACATCTGTTCTTTTCACTTTATACTTCAAAGGTCAGCTTTGGAAGCTTAATGGTGAAAGGATGGAGCAGGTGTTCCTGGGAAAAAAGGAAAACGTTCTTCAGTGCTACGTAGCAGAAACAATATGGACCTTACTGTCAGGCAGTTCTGGGTATAACTTCCAACTCAAGTCATTTCCCATCTGTGTGACCTTGAGCCTCAGTTTCCTCACTGTTAAATGCAAAACAGTTCAATGAAAGGACTTGGGCAAAGTTCTGAGTTCTTGTCAGTCACTCGGTAAATGAGGACATTTACTAAATATTTCAGGAACTGTCAAAGACTACAGACTGCTTTGAATGGCTCAAAATGATAGTTAATATTTATGGTTTACTAAATGCTGGAGTTAATTTTATTGCATTTAATATATCCACAAATTCTATAATGTAAATGTTGTCATTTTCTACATTTTCCAAATGAGGATGCTAAGTTTAGGAAATTTTAAGTACCTCTCCAAGGGCCAATAGTAAGTGTTGTGCTACAAACCCAGACAGACTGACTCTAGAGGCCACTTTCCTAAGTACTCGGATACACTCATCCTCTCCAATGAGGCTAAACAAAGAACTTTCATTTTGAGATCCTGTCATCATATGGCTCAGGGTTTTGGGTATTTGTTAGTTTGCTTTTTCCCAAGCAGGGAAGCTGGAATAGAACTTTGATAAAGCTACATGAAAGCTGGAACAGAAACCTAGAAACAATAGTAGGAATGGAGGATGTATCTGCAGATGGAGAAAACCAGACAGAAAATAGCCTTGTGAGACTAGACAGCTCAGATTCCCTAGAAAACAGATACTGAAGCGAGGTTAAAATACTGTCATTTACAATCTGAAAGCAGAGATGATGAGGGAAAGAGGGAAGTAAGAAAGAAAGGGAAGAATAGAAAGCAAATACAAGACTGTGGGTTAGCAATACAATAAATGTGGACATTTCTTTACAGACCACCAAGAGACACTAAGCGACCCCTTGCCATGTGGGACATCTCAACATGGGTTGTTCAGGAAAACTGTACCTTGACTAGGCCATCCTAGGGTGTAATGAGGAGGAATCTATCTGCAGTTCTCTTCTGTCACCTGTTCGCCTTTAATCAAAACCACCACACAAAGACTGAACATCCCCAAATGTCCCACCTGTGTCTTCTGGTTTTTTCAGGTAGCCACAGAGAAGCCAGATCCTACTCTTAGGCCTGTCATTCTGGTCTTGAAGTGGCAGGCATCAGAACTCCGTGGCCTTGTGGAGCTTTCCACACGAGTGCGATAGAGGCCACGTGGAAGGGTCACTCTGCTGAAGATGAGAAAGTGCAGCAATGGAGCAGCTGCCAAGGCCCTTCATAAGTAAGCACCCAAGGGTCCAAAAGAAGCTGCAAGACAAACAGGCATTGAAATTTGTGTCTGCTGAGACTCCAGAGTCCCTCTGATAAGTCATGAGCAGGACAGTCTTAGTCTAATTCACAGGTCTGGCAGGAAGATCAATCCATGAGGCCTAGAATCATCAACATCATGGGTTTCATACTATCTTGAGCAGAACATTCTACTGTTCAAGCATCTTAAGATTGGGAACACCTCATACCCCAACTGCTTTCCTGAGCAGGAATCATCCTAACTACCAGTCAAAGTTCCTGGGCACTCTTTTTGAGATTGTGATGTAAGCAGGAACATTTTGGACTCAGAATGAGAAGGTACTGACTTGGGACCTACTCAAGACCTGTTTGTCTCTTCTTAGTTGTATGCTCTTGGATAAGGCTTTTAACCATTCATTTTCAAAGACAATCATAGTGTTGTCCTGCCAGACCCAAAGGGTAGCCTTCTATAAACCTCAGTCTTCTCGTCTACAAAACAAGGATGATGATTCCAACCAGTCGTACTCACAGGGTTATTGTGAGGATCAAAGAAAGATAATGTTGGAGAAAGTACATTGCAAACTGAAACCCCTACAGTCCCTGCGGGGATGATCTTAAGTGCACATAAAAGTAAATCCGAGTCATCAAGAAACAAGACCAGAGAGAGATTGTCATTACTGTAGTTGAAATCTTTGCCCAATATTTTATCTCTGAGAGGCCAAGAGACTAGACCTGCTGCAGGCTTGCATCCTCTCCCCTTCTCAGAGACTTGCCCTAAGATCATATTCTTAATCAAAGCTCATAAGGGGAGGGGTTATCTCTAAACTAGTACAACCCTTTGGGGCAAGAGGAGTCCCTGCCCTGAGTCTGACATGTTAAAGGGTCCCATTCTGGTCATCCTCTACAATACCTCTGTCCCTCTGGGATGTACTCTCCCAGAACTCAGGGCTTCTTCTATACAATGCTCTAAGGAGTCCTAGGGGTGCAAATGGTTTAAGATCAGCTGTTAACTGAAAAGGTAGAGTTTGAATGTATCCAGCCCCTCTGTGGAAGAAAAGACCTGCTTCCGTAAAGATTGTTGTTGTTGCTATCTGACTTCAAGTTGATTCTGTCTCATGGTGACCACATGTATACAGAATAGAGCTGTTCTGTAGAGATTTCAACGGTGTGATCTATCAGAAGCAAAGCACCAGGCCTGACTCCTAAGGGTAGACTCTTTCAGCTAGTAGTTGAGCACTAAACTTTGAAGCCACCAAGAAAAGCATATGAAGTAATTCTACTTTGCAACATTTGGGGTTGCCATGAGTCAGAGACTGACTTGACATCAGCTAATAACAACATGTAGGACCCCAGAATTATTGCCCAAACCCACCAACCACTGCTTGGAAACCTTATACAGGGTTGCTATGTTTCAGAACTGACTCAATAGCAATTAACAACAGCATGGCCAAACTGCTCCCTGGGTCTACATGTCCCTTTCCTGATTCTTCTCACCTCTAGTAGAGGAAGCGATGTTCTATGCTAGAACCATGGTGCCGAGGTCAGCAACCACCAGCACCAACAGTGACTATGAAGACATTTTACACGACAAAATAATGAGCCCCCTTTGGGGCCCATTGGGGCACTGTAGGATAAGACTAGACTACTAACCACAAGGTCGGTGGTTCAAACTCACCAATCACTCCTTAGAAATCTCAAACAGGATCTCTCTGCATTTGAATCAGCTCGATGGCATTCAACAACAACTGAGGCTCAGAGAGGTCAAGTTACATACTCATGGCCACTTCGTTAGAAGGAATAGAGCTAGCATTACTACCCAGAGGGGCCTAGTGCCAAAGCCCACACTTTCTATGTAGAACCAGGTCCCTCAGGTGTCAGAGATTAGCATTGATTTCAATAATAATATTAATTAGCTAATCTTGGCTACTTCCTTTGGTACAATACCAGGAACATTTAACAGATGAAAAAGAAAATTGATTGAATACCACCTGCAGAGATAAACTAACATCGTGATTGACAATGGTGGATTTTTTTCCCCTCCAACACTAATAAACAGGAAAAGAGTTCTGGTGTCAAAAATCAACCAATTTCCCTGCTGTAACCGTATCTAGGTTGTGTATGAAAGAAAACAAAAATAATTCTGGGCACAGAAGTGAGATGGAATATTTCTGCACTCAGCACTGGGCCAGTTTGGCTTATTACCAGACATAAAGAATTCTGGTGTCCCTTTTTAAATAAAAAATAAATAAAATAAAGCAGCTCAACCCTAATGGTGAGTGCCAACAAATGTTACAAAGCAGTGGGGAGTAGGTGGGTGGTGTGAAAACGTTTCGCAATTGCGAACAGCAGCCCTGTTGTGAAGCAAACAGCTGTGAGCAAAACACAGGTGTGCTAACACAGCCCAGGCTATTCCCATCCCTCCCTCCCACTGCCCCCAGTGTGCTGGCCAGGATTCTGGGGCCACAGCTGACCACAGACAAGGAAGGCGGGAGAGGGCAGCTGCTGCCAAGCAAACATCCATGGAAGGGTCACATCCCTATTCCCACCCACTCCAGTGCTCCTGGGCAAGCCATGCCCTCTGATCCTAGGCGAGGGGACCAGGGACCAGAGACTCTGCTACTTTACTGATTCCTCTTACCAGAAAGGATAGCAAGCAATTTAATTAGGATTAAAAAAAAGATACACACACCAAATGGAGGACTAGAACGAGAAACAGTTTTGTGAAGAACTCTGGGAATGGCAGTGTTCAAATACTCCCTTTGACTTTGTGGTTTGGGCAAGTCAACCTCTGTTGACCTCAAGTTCCTCATTGCAGCTTAAAAGAATTCTATATAATGTGTAGGAAAGTCCTGACATGGTAGCAAAGTCCTGACACAGTAGGAGAGGTGGTAATAGTCGTGTTCTGTGACAACTTTAAACTCTAGGTGATGCAAGTGGTTGCTCAGCAGCTAACTGAGATGCCTCAGGACAAAGTCCTGCCATTGAAAAGTCAGTCATTGAAAATCCTGACACACATAGCATTGCCAGGAGGTGGAATCAACTAGATGGCAACTGATTTTTTTTTACAATTTTGTAGCAGTGATCTTTCTAGGGCAACTTTCTAGAAGAACTTAAAGAAATACAAGATCTAAGCCTCTCTCATTATGCTAAAAGGGAAGTTGGTGACCTAGTTCCCGGATTCTCCCAACCACTCCCTACTCCCATAAAAGAAACCTTTTGATACCCTTTCATATTCTTAATATTCAAGGAATATAGAATTCTTTTCAAGCAAACTTTAAAACAGTCAAGAAAATAAAAAGAGTGGATAGAAAGTAACAGGCATTCTTGGTTTTATGTTGTTGTTGTTAAGTGCCTTTGAGTCTATTCTGACTCATAACGACCCTGTATAGGGTTTCTGAGCAGCAGCTGGTGGACTTGAACTGCTGACCTTGCGGTTCAAACTAACCTTACAGTCTAACGCATTAACCCGCAGCACAAAAGACCATAATTTTATGAAATGCTGTGAGTGAGGCTTTCTGCACCCACAAATATTTTAAAAGCTTCAGAAACCCTATACTACAGTATCACTGTAAGTCATAGCAGATTTGATAGCACTTAACAACAGAAATACATTTTAAAATAAAATAATAAATTGTCATTATTTTATGCTTTCATTGTTGTTTAATTTGCAGGTCTGGAAGTGACTCAGTGACACACAACCACCACCTCAGATGACAAACCCTTTCTTCTCTTCAGTGCAAAGTTTCTAAGGCCAGCATCTCTGGTTCTTGGAGAGGGGATCTATAGCTTTTAATCTACATCTCAAAAAGGCTAAAACCACTGATGTGGATCACTCCTTCCAACACCAAATGGGAATGAAACACCTTTGTTTTGAAGACTAAGACTAATCACCGGTTTTCTCTTTTAGAAATCGACCAGGGAAGATGAAACATATTCATGCCTATTTGCAATTTTCCTCTTTGCCTTCCCTTTCTGCCTGTTTCATATGTTAAAATGCATCATTATCTCCAGGGATTCTTTTTCTGAAAATAAAAACTAGGCCCAAACACAAGGCAAGGAGGAATAAAAGTGTATTCACAGAAAAATGGAGTAATAAAATAGGAGTAACAAACTGTGACTAAATGACAAAGGCAGCATCCTCAACTTGGTACCCTCTTCTTACACACCCTCCTGACCCAGGCATCCTCCTCCAGCCCCTCCATGTTCTATGAGGGCTTTCACTGGGTCTAAGAGAGTAGCTAAGGAGCTCTGGTAGCATAGTGGTTACGAATCGGGCTGCGAACCACAAGGTCAGCAGTTCGAAGCTACCAGCTGTTCCGCTGGAGAAAGATAAGGTGTTCTGCTCCCATAAAGATTTACAGCCTCAGAAGCCCTGTACAGGGTCACTATGAGTTGGAAGTGACTCCATGGCACATAACAACAGCAACAAGAGAGCAGCTGGTGTCCTGGTGATGCTGAAGAATTATGCACTGGACCTCAAGGTCAATTTGAATTACAAGGACAGCAGTCAAACTCACCAGTGGCACCTTTGAAACCCTATACATGGTCACTATGAGTCAGAACCAATGGGACAGCACTGAACAACAACAACAAGAGAAGATGGCAGCAACAAACTTCAATTCTCATTAACTTATTCATTGAAGATGTATTAACTATGTCCCTACTAGTTGGGTGGACTGCTAAAAGAACAGACAATTCAGTCTTAGAACAAATAACAACCAGGATGCTCCTTCAAAGTGAGGATAAGGAGACTTTGAGACATTAACTTTGAAAATATCATAAAGAAAGACAATCACTAGAAAACAACATCAAGATTGGTCAAGTAGAGGGTCACTGAGAACAAGGAAAACCCACATTGAGATGAGTTGGCACAATTGCCAAAATAACTGATTCAAACATACGAATGATTATGATGACACAGGACTGGGCAACATTTCATTCTGTCTTACATCAAGGTCACGTGAGTTGACACCAACTTGTTGGTAACTAAAAGTAATAGCAAGATGGTGGATACTGGGTACAGATGCAGCAATGACACGCTCTCCCCTACGTCAGTGTCTACTCACAAAAGACTAGCTGAAGGATACTTCAGGCTCTCTTATATGGCCTTTGACCATTTAATCCCCTGTAGGTTTTAGAATTAGATACAGAGATACTTACATTGCTAAAAGTAAACTGAGAACTGCTAATTGGATAAATGAGCATTGGAGAAATGAAGTTAAATACTACAGTTGTATTTCAATTCAGAAAGTCCACTATTTGGAAGTTACCAGTGCTCTTTTGGTAAATACAGGCATACCTCATTTCATTGCACTTTGCTTTATTGTGCTTCACATGTATTATGTTTCTTAAAAACTAAAGATTTGTGGCAACCCTCTGTCCAGCAAGTCTATCAGCACCATTTTTCCAACAGCACATGCCCACTTCATTTCTCTGTGTGTCTCCTTTTGGTAATTCTCACAATATTTCAAACTTTCAAAATGCAAAATGCAATTTTGTACATGTAATGAACTATAGTACAGAGTAAACATAACTTTTGTATGCACTTGGAAACCAGAATAGTCATGTGACTCACTGTATTGCAAAACCAGCTTTATTGAGGTGATCTGGGACTAAACCTGCAATAGCTCAGAGATTTATCTGTAGAGAGTGCACTGGTACTTCTCTGGGTCTACAACCACTGGGGTTGCCTTAAGACCACTCACTTGAGGACCATCCTTTTCTCTAGACAGTGATAATGTTATAGAAAAGAACTATCTGGGGTGCCTCTTTCTAGAAATTAAAAAATATATATCATTTATTTATCTGAAGGCTCCATAATCAGATGCTCTGGACTTAGGAAAATTCTCACTTTGTCATTTTATTACATACATGTGTGTGTGTGTGTGGGGGGGAGTCCTGGTGTAGTGCTGTGGGTTAACACACAGACTTCAAACTCTGTTAGAATTGTCAGGTTGGCAGTTCAAGCTCACCAGCTGCTCCTTGGAAACCCTGTACAGGGCCACTATTGGTCAGAACTGACTCAACAACATATAACAGCAACAACAATATATATTTACACATGAAGTCCAGTATGGCTGCATAGAATAAGCACTTGACCTCAAGGTTGGTTTGAACTACAAGGTCAGTGGTTCAAACTCACCAACCACTCCTCAGAAGCTCTATACAGAGTTGCTATGAGTTGGACCCAGCTCTATGACACACAACAACATATGGAGTCCTAGTGTGGTGCTGTAGGATAAGCACTGGACCACAAGGTTGATTTCAACCAAAAGATTGGTACTTCAAACTCACCAGCTGCTCCTCAGAAATCTTATCAGGGTCGCTATGAGTCAGAACCGACTTGACCCTCCAATCCATAGCGACCCTGTATAGGGTTTCCAAGGAGTAGCTGGTGGGTTTGAACCACTCAATTTGTGAATAGCAGTCCAGACCCACCATCCAACCTGCCAGAGAAAGATGCAGTTGTTTGCACCAATAAAAATTCCCAGCCTCAGAACCTTAACAGGATCACAAAGAGTTGGAATTGACTAAATAGCACTGAATTTTTAGGGGGACTTACATATCTTGGCTTTAATTTCCTTATCTGAAAAAATGAGAATATTTCTATATTTCTCAGAGGGTTGTTATGCCAAGTCACTATGGTGGGCACATAAAAGGCATTAGATAAGCAGATGATTTCAATGTCATCTTTGTTCTAGCATCTGGATGGAAGATATCCAGGAATTATCATTCCACACGTCACCAAGTTTCACTGATGCAAAATACTAGGACACACATAGAAGTAAACAGGAGAAAAATGGGAGGAGCTGTCTTGCACTCCAGGCAACAATGTAAAGCTACTAGCTTGCGGCAATGAAGTTGTAATAATGCCCCAGATAGCTAGCTAATGGTTTTGGCTAGAAGACAGACATGCTGCCACGTGGCCCTGGAATCATCTGGGTAGTCCATGAATGATGCATCGAGAGCAGAGCTAACTGAAAGTCATGGAGATAAAGGCCTTGGCAACATCAGTGTAGACAGAGGGACTGCAGCAGAAAGTGGCCCCAGCTGTGCGGCCCACCGCCATCCCACACACACGCATGCGCAAGCGCCTGTGTGCCCACAAACAGAGCTTCCCATGTGCTATTTACAGCAATCTGGTTTACATAGCAAGGAAATTTATTTCGATCTTTAAGCTATACTAAAGAAAATACTTCAAAAGAATCCTTAATGCCAGTATACTCTCCTTTTTGTACTATTGGAGAATATGAAAAAAGAAAGGCAAATCCCATCTGTAACTCCTAAAACTGAGGCACGTGGGGTGGTTCCTGCCTGCAGATAAAAGCAAGTCCCAGAGCTTGACATGCGGTTGGCAACACAGAGTCAGATATCAACTTTCTGGGACAAGTTTTCTAACACAATCAAGGATCATCAGAGCTAACGTTCTTTGTGTCAGTTTTAAGAAAATAAGTCATTAAGTTTGAAGCTCGGAAACTTTCTTTTCCTGAAAAACTTCCTCCTGTTTGTCTCTACCGAATCCATGTGGTGGTAACTTCATTTTCTTCAACAAATTTTACACCAGAAATATGGAATGGAGGAATCTAGTACATGATGGAAAGGAAGTGAGAGATTCGGAAAATCAGTAAATATCCTGCGTTAGTCTGTAGATGTACAACAAATGTTGAAAACATACCCAGACCCTGCCTGCAAGGCTCTATGCAGGTGCTAGGTCATTCTTTAAGGAGCTCTGGTACATAGAAGGTTATGAGTTGGGCTGCTAACAGAAAGGTCAGCAGTTTGAATCTACCAGCTGCTCAGTGGGAGACAGATAAGACGTTCTACTCCAGGAAAGATTTATAGCCTCAGAAATCCTATACAGGATCACTATGAGTCGAAATTGATCCACCAAGTGATCCTTGAGAGTTCTTTGTTAGGAATGTGAACTTTGGAATCAATTACTGCACTCTAGTGCCTTAGTTTTCTTATCTATAAAATAGAGGATAATAATTTCTACTTTGTGAATTACCATGAAGATTAAATGAATTAATATCATTAATAAGTTTTAACTGAGGCTAGAACACAGTAATGGTTTGTTTTCATTTCTAAACTAGTTGCACAGTAAAATATAGGGATATTAACTAAATGTTCCAAAGACAAAGACACAAACTACAACAATTCATACTGCAGTTAATTATTATATAATAGGAAACAGGGTATATACCAAATACTATAAGTAGTTTATTTATCAGGCAAGAAACCTATCTGAAAAAAGAGGCTGTGATAGTAAGAAGGAGGAAAACTCTCCTGAAAATCACATCTGGTTTTATGCTCTTTCTTCATATAAACTATTTTTGGTAAAATGATGTCACTCATCAAATAGTCAAATATTAAAGTCCTAGCAGTTATTTGGAAAATCCAAAGTAAACTAACGGAAGATGAAAGTTCCCATGGACAAATGAATTTTCTCAAAAAATTACTGAAAATGCTCTTTTGGTACCATTCCCCTTTCATGCATTCTACGGAAGATAGAGACTGCAAAAACAAGCCATGAGTAAAAAGAAGTTGAAGTTTTTTGACAATATATACAGTCATTTAAACCCTAAATGGTGAAAAATAAATAAATAAAAGGCAGAAAGCTTGGTGTAAAGAAGCCATTATTTGGGGGAACCAAAGCTGGAACATATTTTTCAAAGAGGAGCAGAGTCTAGATAAGCAGTTACCTACCAATGTAAAACCGCAGAACCCAAAATATGCTCAGAGCTCTGTCTATAATTTTAGTTCTATGCAGAGGGGGTTTGAGATGGTTATCTCTTCGGGGTGTGGTCAGCGGTCAGCATCACAGGGCTACATACGCATGAGTGTTCTGTGCAAGAGGTTGACATCACTAAGGCCACCACCACGAAGAAACCCCAAGAACACTTGGCCTGCCCCACAAGGAGAAAAGCAGAAACCGCAGGTACTATCATGTGAATCACCAGCAATGCCACCACAACTGCCATGCACACTCATCCGGAAAAACTGAGTTGGTTGACTGAAAACATTCCTATAAAGTTGTACAGAAATTTTAACTGTCATTCTCCAAAAAACGGAAGGCCAAATTTAGGTACAGTCATCCAAATCAACTCGTAATCAACTCTTTGAAGTCGGGAACCATGAATTACCCATTGCACTGTTCCCACATATAATTAAGTATCTTGCACAAAGTAGGTGCCCATTTAGAGTCTGCTAAATCATTTAATAAGTGAGTAAGAAGAATCCCCACTGCTCAAATGAAGCTAAGCTTAAACCTGAGTAAATATATTATCAAACTATTTGATCTCAGAAACCCTCCAAAATCATAAAAATTATTGAGAATTCCAAAGGGGTTTTGAGTATATATGTAGGATATATGATGGGGGTTCAAAAAGTTCATGGAAATGGCAGTGAAAAGATAATGGAATTTGTCCACAAGTTTTTGAAGCTTTCTTGTACTTATCAAATTAAAAATTCAAACAAATTTCTAAAACAAGAATGCACAGTACATATCTTATTAGTCATCACAGCAATAGCTTCATATGCCAGGTAGCCACTAATAATCTTTGCTGTATACTCATGACAAAATGAAAATGACAAGTAGTTTCCTGGTTTTATTACAAAATGGCTTTGGCCTGAAAAGGTCTCAGAGATCCCCAGAAGTCCTTGGACTACACTGAAAGCCTCAGAATAAAGCACTCCTTGGAAGTTCAGGAATTGAAGAAGGTGAAACTAAGAATTTAATCTTCTTGCCAAACCTAACCTTTGAATTTTTGAGCAGATATTAGTCTTAAATTGTAAGACACCACCACCTGTCTGTCAGGTTTTCATACCATGGATGTCAGAAGAGCCTCTGAAACATTCTCTCCAGTGTATGAATACTAAAGTAAATAGAAGAAATCAGGAGGTAAGAGCTGAGCAGAAAATTTCAAGGGGCAGCACAAGAAGACAAAGTCAAGTATTATAAAGAAATGGGTAAAAGACCTGAAGCTAGAAAACCAAAACTGCCATGGACTGTCAAAAGAACCAATAGATCAGTTTTGGAAGAAGTGCAGCCAGAGTGGTCCTTGGAGGCCAAAAGGGCCAAGCTTTGTCTCTCATACTTCAGACATATCGTCAGGAGGGACCAGTCGCTGGAGAAGGATATCATGTTTGGTAACGTGGAGGGTCAGAGAAAAAGAGTAAGACCCCCCAACAGGATGAATTTACCAAGTAGCAGCATCGATGGACTCAAGCGTGGCAGCAGTAGTGAGGTTGGCCCAGGATTGGGCAGTGTTTTGTTCTGCTGTACATAAGGTTGCTATGAGTTGGTGCCAACTCGATGGCACCCAACAACAACAATGGGTCATACAAAATTATCAACTTAAAATTTAGTCAGCTATATTTTGGTCAAACATTTAAGTAATTCTCCTCTAATGTGATGACTGGAGTCCTGGGGTGGCGCTGTTGGATAAACACTGGACTGTAGGGTCAGTTTGAACCACAAGGTTGACGGTTCAAACACTTATGAATCAGAACTTACATGATGACACTTAACAACAAAATGTGATGGCTGGAACTGAAGCTGCCTTGGAAGAGCCAGACCAAATGATTTAGTGGGCCTCATATGGCACACGGCTGATGTTTCCCAACAAACAGCATTATAATAAATGGTGACGAAATTGAAGTTGTCAAAGATTTCTTTAATCTTGAATCATGGAAGCAGAAGTCAAGAAATAAAACAACATATTGCACTGAGCAAATCTGTGGCAAAAAATGTTGTTGTTGTTGTCAGGTGCCATC
>NW_006408576.1:15795595-15796188 GCF_000296735.1 Chrysochloris asiatica
AATGAAAAAGCAAAACAGAGGAATTTACATATTTAAATTATGGTGTTGACAAAGAATATTATATGTACCATGAACTGCCATACAAACAAATAAATCCTTCTTGGAAGAAGTACAAGAATTCTTACAAGTGAGGATAGTGAGATTTCATCTTGCTTATTTTGGCCATGATATCAGGAGAAATGAATCACTGTAGAAAGATACCATGCTTGGAAAAGAATGAAAGAAAAAGAGGGAGACCCTCATTGAGAAGAATTGACATGTTGATGGCTACAACAATGGGCTCAAGTAGCAATGATTGTGTAGATGAGGCAGGACAAGGCGACATCACTAGTAGTTGGAGTTGATTCAACAGTACCTAAAACCAACCAGGAAAGGGGTCAATCGAGTCTACTAGTGTAGACATTGAATCACTTGGAATTAAATGTAAAAGTTCAACTATAAATGAGTTGTGAGGAGTAAAATGTTTAAAGATAAACTGCAGCTAGACAAATTTCAGGGGAGAAAAAAGCTGTGCAATATAGATATGCCATCATTCTTCAAGGGTTAATGGTTTAGATGCACGTTTACAAACAACAGCAATACCCCATTAAAAC
>NW_006408576.1:15799224-15821560 GCF_000296735.1 Chrysochloris asiatica
TATCTATCTTATTTGATTGTTCCTGTAGTGCTTCCTTATTTTTCTCAACTTCTTCCTTATTTTTCTCAACTCCATTGTCAAGTGTTTTGATTCATTTTATAACCATTTTTCTGAATTCCTTCTCAGGCATTTTCAAAGCCTGCCCTCCTTCCAGTATGGAGTGTAGGTCTACCACCAGTTCTTTTGTCTCAGTCACTTTATCTCGTTTCTGGAGATGTGCTGATATGGTCATTTGTTTCTGGATTTGGGGCATATTCAGTGGTTAACTGTGGCCTTAATACTTAGATGAGTGTATGTTTTGGTATTTTTTTATGCTTTCTGATTGCCTCCAGGTAGATGTGATCAGGAGATGGGCTCCCCTTTTCACTCTTCTCCCTTTATCTCCATGGTTCTGTCAGGCATCCATGGCTGCTCTGATCCTTCCCCCATTCTGTCTTGTCCCAAGATAATGATTCTAGGAACAGCTGAGAGCCTTGGATTAAAAAGCACTGGATTTTTTGCTTCTGCTACAAACTCCACTGGCTGTAAGCCTTTCCACCTTTCTAAATATTCCCTTATATGTGGTTCAGAGTTTTGGGAAAATCCCCTGAGCCTGCTTGGTCCAGTGTTCTGTGTTGTTGCTGATGGAACTCCTCACTGCTCTTCTACCCTGTCTGCCATCTTGTTTGTTCTCTCTACCTGATTACTTCTTATAACGATACTACAAGCATAAGTGCTACCTTTATTTTACAGACATGGGAAGTGAGAGTCAGAAAAAATTACTTAACCAAGGGGAAATACCTAGTGTTAGGATAGAGTGGAGAGGGATTCCAACATAGTCATTTATAGTTCTAAAACCCATGCTGTTTCCTCCATCTTCCTAAAAGAATTTATTTAGCTAAGTTCCTAATCTGCTGAGTATCTTTCTACCCTGATATTCAGAGATGGACAACAGCTAATGTTAACAAGGTTGTACTCTAATAATCTCTTTGGTGACTGAAAATTTATAAAACGTGAACAGAGGATTGTCACTTTGTGTTTTTAAATTAGATGCTGTATTGTTGTTTTTTTTTATTTCAGAAATATAATGAAGTGGTAGAACTATTTTCTGATAAATGTGCACTATTGAGCAAGGGTGACCTCTTGCTGGAATCAGTACTTACTCATTCATATGTTCCAGAGCTTGGCAAATAGAAGACATTCAAGGCACATTTGCTGGATTACCTAGCACTTCTTGTGTGGCGCTGTAACATCAGCGCTGGACTGCAAACCACAAGGTCAGCAGTTCAAACTCACCAGATGCTCCTCAGAAACCCTGTATGGGCTCACTATGGAAGTGAATTGACGGGATAGTGCTTAACAATAACAACCAACATACCATATATAATATATACATATATAGACTCAAGGAGTCTTGGTGGTACAACAGTTAAGCACTTCGTTTCTAAGCAAAAGGTTGGCAGTTTGAACCCAGCAGCAACTCCATGGGATAAAGACCTGGCAATCTGCTCCTATTAAAATCACAGCCTAGGAAATCCTACGAAGCATTTCTACTCTGTTACATGGGGTTTCTAGGAGTAGAAATGGACTTGACAGCACCCAACAACAATAATATAAATACATAAATTGTCTTTGGTTTTGATTTTTTTTTTCTAAATCACCTCAGAGTTCCATTAAAGAGAGTTGTTGTTGTTGTTAAATGCCTTTGAGTCAGTTTCAACCCATAGCTACCCTGTATAGGGTTTCTAAGGAGCAGCTGGTGAGTTTGAACTGCCGACCTTGCAGTTCAAATGGCTTTGCAGTCAGGCGCATTAACCCACAGCGCATCACCAGAATGTAGTCATCTTTATTAATGCTGTAAGGTCAATGAAGAGGCTGTAGGGGTCATAATAGAATTTATCTTTTCCCTTTAAATATTTTTATCTGTATTGTTTACTTTTCTTCTTATTGTTGTTGTTGTTGTTAATTGCTGTTGAGTCAGTTCTAACCCATAGCAGCTCTATAGGATATCTGAGGAGTTGCTGGTGTGTTTGAACCACCGACCTTGCAGTTCAAACAGATCTTGAGATCAAGTTCTTATCCTACAGTACCACAATTGTTGTTGTTGTTGTTGTTAAGTGCCATCGAGTCGGGTCCGACCCATAGCGACCCTGTACAGGGTTTCCGAGGGTGTAACAGTACCACAATACTAGGTATTATATATTAAGCTTTTCCCCTTGGCACGTCCCTTTTTTAACACCAACAAGGGTGACCTTTCTAGGATTCATTTCTTACTCATTCATTTGTCCCCAATGTACTATATAGTGTTTTGCACACAAGAGACATTAAGTATACATTTTACAACATGTGCTTTTTGCCATTTTATACCTTTCTTATAAATTGGCAACAAATGCATTATTTTGAAATATACATAGAGAGATTAGTTTTGATAGAGGAGAAAAAAGCTCTCACACAACCCTAAAATATTATATAAAAATGATCATTTTTGACAGAAAGCTTTGCTGCAGAACATTCT
Organism: Chrysochloris asiatica; assembly: GCF_000296735.1. Taxonomy (NCBI): domain Eukaryota; kingdom Metazoa; phylum Chordata; class Mammalia; order Afrosoricida; family Chrysochloridae; genus Chrysochloris; species Chrysochloris asiatica. The sequence continues at coordinate 15,801,719 of NW_006408576.1, forward strand.
TCCATAATAACAGCAAGTTTGGACAGAACTATACGGTGTGCTAACACATTGTCAAATAAACTCTATGTATTGGATGATGCTGAACCAAAAAATGAGATTGAAACAAGGTGATGGAGCAGGACTCAGTGACTCTTGCACAAAAGGAGAGTGAAGCAGCCCAGCAAAAGAGAAGAGGACAATCATGTCATATTGCAAATGTTGTTGTTAAGTGCCATCGAGTCAGTTCCACTCAAAGAGACTCTGTATTGGGTTTCCAAGGAGTGGATGATAGGTTTGAATCACCAACCTTTTAATTCAAAACAATCTTGCTGGCCAGCACATTATCCTGCAGCACTAAGCTACATATTCACAATTGTGACCTAATATGAATGACAACGGGGAGAAAACTGGGACTCCTAAATAACCACTCAATAAGCTTTCCTTGAATACTTATAAAATGAGAAAAAAAATAAATTGGCTCTTAAAGAAGAGAAGGAGATTTGGGTCTTAGAAACATTATCAGTCTCCATTTCCTAACATTAATCTCTCCTGTCCTCGTTATGGTGGTGATGATGTGCCGTGGAGCCAGTTCCAACTCAAAGAGACCCTGCATAGGGTTTCTGAGGCTATAAATCTTAACGGGAACAGAAAGCCTTATCTTTCTCCCACGGAACACCTGTTAGTTTCGAACTGCTGACCTTGAGATTAGCAGCCCGATTCATAACCACTACGCCACCAGAGCTCCTTCTGTCCTCGTTATCAGCCCCTTTATTTCAATATCAGCGTTCCTTCTTTTTTCTTTCTCTTTGATTCAGCAATCAGCTGAAAATATGAATGCATGTTGTGAAAATATGTTCTCTACTTCCTGCCCACACCCTTTTATTCAAATTTCTTCAAGATCTCACCATGAGACATATGACAATGTCTTTTCTCAGTCAGCTCTTTTGTAACCATTTTTTGTTGTTGTAATTTATGGGTGGTAAAAGTGCCTCCATTCATTACAAAAACGTTTATTGAGGTTTGTTCTAGGTACTGAGGATTTAGACTGGAGCAATGGAGAAAAACAACTTGCTTTCATGGAGGTTGTGTTCTACTTGAAAGAGCTAGATAATAACCAAGGAAACAAAACATTGAAATAATTTCAGATAGTGGCAAGTGCCCTGAAGAAAATAACACCCAATAGTGACTTCAACAACAGCCACATTGGATTGAACAGTCTAGAACCAAAAGAGTGAGAAGGCACAGGCCATGCGACAATTTGGGGTAAGAACATTCTAAAAGGAATAGAAAACACAGAAACTGTGAAGCAGGGACACATTTAGGCACTTAAAAGAGTAAAAGAAAACCAAACCAAAAAAACAAAAAAAGAAGTACAATAAAATATGACATGAGGGAAAAGAAGTAGATAGAGATCTTATCACTTTGTAGGCCCTTCTATAGGTTACAAAAAGGAAATTGGAATTTATATGAGGGGCAGTAGAATACCATGAGAATATTTTCAAGTGCAATTTATCTTTAAGATTAGAAATATCCAACTTGACCCCAAATTCTGCCCTACGTGGCATTATTGCCAACAAATCTACGCAGAGATCTTGAAGATGCTGCTAGGACATTTATTAGAAAGTACATTTTTTAATACATTTCTGACACTATCAAAAAAAACAAAAAACTAAAAACATAGCTTTAGGCTTATACTTGGCTTGGCATTTATTAAAAATCTGTTTGGAAGCAAACTGTTTTTAAAGTACCTTTGGTTTTAATTAGTTTAGCATTTTAATTTTAAGAAAGGATAAGAAACCTCAGTAAGAAGCATTTAATGTTTGGGTATTTAAATCTGCACCATAATGCTACATTAAAATAGTTTCTAGTGTGTTAATTAATAATTATCTTAGGAATATGGCTAATGTGAAAGGCTACTCTGACTCACCAAACTTCATTTTAACTTGTTCCATTTAAACATTCTATCAATCCTTGTTATAAGTGACTTGGTCATTTAATTTCCTAAATGAGACATTTTTATTACACATAGGGCCTTTCATCTAAGAGAATGTATTGGATAGGACAGACTCTAAAATTCATTTTTTTATTATTCAGAATGCATTTTGTCAAAGATTGTGCCTTTATCTCATCTGATCCATGTACTGTTGTTGTTGTTATTAAGTGCTATTGAGTTGGTTCTGACCCATAGTGACCCTGTATATGGATTCTGAGGAGCAACTAGTGAGTTTGAACCACCGATCTTGAGATTCAACCCAACTTTGCAGTCCAGCGCTTTAACCCACAGCACCACACCAGGACTCCAATGTATAGCCTTGCATAAATCTGACTGTCCTTACTGACTTTAGGTGGAGCTCAAGGGGGTGAGAGCAGGAACTAGTAGGTATTCTGTCTAGGGTTGGTGTGAGCACTGCAATTACAAAGCAATATACCAAGTTGATGTTTGCTTTTATGCACAGAAATGGCCCTTGCTGTTTTTAATTTGGAGTCCCTGGGTGGTGCAAACAATTAATGAATTGTTTGCACCACCCAGGGACTCCAAATTAAAAACCAATTGGAAGGAAGGCCTGGTGAATTTACCTTGGAAAAATCAGCCATTGGAAGCCTAATGGAGTACAGGTCTGCTCTAACACACATGGAAATGTCATGCGTCAGAATCGAGTGCATGATAATTAGATTTTTTTGGGTTTTTTTTTCATTTTCAGTATATGTTCTTGTTATTAAGTGCCACAAAGTCAGTTCCAACTGATTGAGAGCCTGTATAGGGTGTTCAAGAAGTGACTAGTAGGTTTGAACCACCAACCTTGTGGTTAGCAGTCCAGTAGTTATATTATAGCACCATACCAGTTCTCCTTTACAGTACATGTTGTTGCTGTGACATGCCATGGAGTTGGTTCCGATTCATAGCGACCCTGTATAGAGTTTTCCGAGGCTTTAAATCTTTGGTGAAGCAGCTGATGGGCTCGAGTCATGGACTTTGTGGTTCACAGTCCAATGTTTATCATATGGAGCCAAGCACTCCCTTTTTCTGTAAATAGACTCAATGTGATGGACAGAATAAAATCATCTAAAATGTTAAAAAAGATAAATATGTCAATGTTAATAGCAACTTAGGGTGTATTAAGAATCTTGGAATCCTGGTGTGGAGCTGTACTACTGGAACACAAGGTCAGTTTTAGCCTCAAGTTTGGAGGTTCAAAACTCACCAGCCACTTCTCAGAAACCCTATACACAGGGTCACTATGAGTTGGGACCGAATCCATGGCACTTCACAACAATAAGAGGCTTTGTTGTTATTGTTATGTGCCGTGGAGTTGGTTCCAACTCATAGCAACACTGTACAGGGTTTCAAAGGCTGTAAATCTTTACGGGAGCAGAAAGCCTCATCTTTCTCCTGAGGAACAGCTGGTAGTTTCGAACTGCTAACCATGAGATTAGCAGCTCAATTCGTAACCACTATGCTACCAGAGCTCCTCTGAAGCTAACAAAATCTAGTGTCCTCTGAGAAGCCACTGCCCTGTCCTTCTTTTCCATACTCATCTACACAGGATATCTCAGCTGACCTTAACATTTTACTCCTCAAGAGATCCCTAGGTGAAAGCCTGTAAAAGTAACATTTATTTTTGTGTTTAATCCACTCAGAGGTGAGTCGTTTTAAACATTACAAAGGAACTGGAACTTATGGAAGTGAAATCTTAAGAGAAAACCAAATCATCCAGCAAGTTGCTTTGCTCACAAATTTCATTGTCACAAAATTTCATCTTCCCATTTTACATCTCGTCTACTTGTCAAAACAATGATAATAATAGTGGGAGCTATATTAATGGAGAATTTTATATCTACTCATTACCTTATTTGATCTTCACTGGCACTGTTAAGGTAATTATGGGGATAACCATGTAATAGTCAAAACAATAATAACTGTTGCTGTCATATAGTGTTAGACTCATAACAACTCCATGTGTTTCATAGGAAAACTGCTCCATAGGGTTTTCTTGACTATGACCTCTCAGAAGTAGATTTCCAAGCCTTTCTTTCCAGGTGCCTCTAGGTATATTTGACCCACCAATATTCCATTTAATAGTCAAGCACTTCATCATTTACACCACCCAGGAACTCACTAACTATATAACAAGTAGAGGAAGCTAAGACTCTTGAGAAATGAATGGATATGCCTTACATAACAGGATTTATACATGTAAAGTAGCTATGGGTCGGTTCTGACTCGATGGAACCTAATAACAACAACATCTGCACCCTTCCTCTAAATAACATGCTGTCCCGGTGTGGCACTGCGGTATAATGCGCTGAACCACAAGATCAGTTTGAACTGAGTGGTGGGCAGTTCAAACCCACCAGTCGCTTCTGGAAACCTTACACAGGGTTGCTAAAAGTCAGAACCAACTAGATGGCACTTAACAATAACAACTGTACTAAGGTCATAAGGTCACTGTGATTTGAGGTAAATCATTCATCAAGTCACTAAACACTTTGAACTATTTACAAAGCGCACAGAGAACATTGATAGTAACAGTTTCTAGGCCTCAAATGCTAAGTAAAACACAAGAAGACATATATAGTATTTGTGGTAAATCAAAGATGGCCACAAAACCATGGACACTTCTCTCATGGAGAGCTAGGCTCTATTTCCTCTCCCTCTTGGATCTGGGTTGACCTGTGACTGCCTTGGCAAGCAGAATATGATGAGCGACCCAAAGCTATGATTGTCAGAAAAAGTACAGGATGCCCGGTACAATTTGAATTTTAAAAAAAGCAGCAAATTGTTTATTTGTATAAGTATTGTTTATGTGCATCTCATGCAATATTTGAGACAAACTTATACTAAAATATCATTCATTGTTTGTCTAAAATTCAAATTTATTGGGAATGGTTTATTTCTATGTGTTACATCTGACAACTTTATTCCAGGACAATTCTAGAACTAGCTGTTAAAAGAACTGGTACATAATGTTTTGGACTATTAGAGTCCTGAGCTGCCATGTAAGAAATCTGACTATGCAGTTTGGAGCCATTGCATGGAGAAATCCTGACAGTCCATGGACACAGAGGGCAGCCCAGCAGTTTTTATGATTTTTTTTCATTTTCAGTATATGTTGTTGTTGTTAAGTGCCATGAAGTCAGTTCCAACTGATTGCAAGCCTGTATAGGGTGTCCAAGGAGTGGCTAGTGGGTTTGAACCACCAACCTTATGGTTAGCAGTCTAGTGCTTATACCAAAGCACCACACCAGTTCTCCTTTACAGTACATGTTGTTGTTGTAAAGTGCCAAGGAGTTGGTTCCAACTCATAGCGACCCATGGTTATCCAGTGCATTCTACCAAGGCTCTGGGCACGTGAGTGAAGCCATCTGGGATAGTCCAGACCAGAACAGTTGCCAGATGAATACTGCTGAGTGATCCCAGTCTATAATGGATGATCAGTTCAGAAGTTATCACCAGGCAAGACCTACGCAGAAATCCTGACCCACAAAATCATATGACAATAAAACAGTTTTTGTACTTTGTCACTTTGTTGTATGGTCCTTTGTTATGCAACAATGGATAACTGGAACAGAACTGAAGAAACAGAAGAGGTGGGAGGAATTGAAGTCCAATTCAAAGTTCATAACCACTGAAGCATATTGAACATCTTTGGGACACTGCAAAACACTTAATTATTGATTTCACTTCAATTTTTAAATTAAAGTGTTTAATTTGTTGTAGATCAGCCTTTTTTCTCAGCTTTTTGAGTGAAAGTTGATAACTCACAAATACAGTTTTTATTCTAAGGAATATTTCTCAATCTCCACCTCTATAGGTCTTTCCTTTTACTGCATGGTATTTAAAATAAAAAAATAAAAAAATGTAGAATAGCTTGTTTGTGAGATATCAGCAGCTGTTGATTCATTTGCTAATTAATGATTCAGGCAAAATCAGTGTGTAATATCCAGTGATAACCAGTTTATAATTATGAGTTCTTTCCTTGTCATAAACCTTATAAATTACAGATAATTTTAGAATTTTACTCATCATTGGTTATTGAATAGACTCTTTGAGCAATTCTGGTCATGATTTCAACAAGCACACCCACATTAGATAAAGGATCTTTCCTTTGTTCCCTTTTCTCCCCTATCTCCAAGGCCTGGTCAGTGACTGAGATCTGTGCCTTCTGCCTTCCAGTCTTCATCTCCACACATTACTATTCACCCCACCATCTTGTTTAGGACTGTGACAACAGTCTTATATCTGGTCTTCTTGCTACCATCCATGTTCTTTGGTAATCTGAATAATGGCCAGCCACCACCACCACCATAACCACCACCACCAAATAGTCAAGTCCTTCCTACTCTCCAGAACCTGTGACTATGGCAAAAAGGACTTTGCAAATGTGATCAAATTAAAGATTTGAAACAGAGAGATCATCCTGGATTACCAGATTGGCTCCAGTGTAACCATGAGAATTCTTCTAGGAGGGAGGCAACAGCATTAGAGTGAGAGAGGCTGAAGTTGATGTGATGACAGAAGCAGCGAGACAGAAAAAGGAGATGATTATGGAATCAGTGGTTGGAGTGATACGATTTGAAGACGGAGGAAGAAGTCACAAGTCAAGAGATGTAGATGGCTTCTAGAAGCTGAACAAAGCATGGAAATCAATTCTCCCTGAAACCTCCAGAAAGATACAGGTCTGCTGACATCTAGATTTTAGCCTTCTGATATCCAGAATTGTATACGATTAAATTTGTGTGTATCAAGTCACTAAGTTTATGGTAATTTATAACAGCAACAATAAGAAGCCACAACACATTTTCTACACCAAAGAGGCTTCTTTAAAATATAAATTAATTCACATCTCTTCCTGGATTAAAATTCTTTGTAAACACTTCTGTATGTTAGTAGAATCAAATTCAGATTTCTTAAAGCAACTTATAAGAGCTACTTCAACCTACCGCTTTGGCCTTATTTCGGTTTCTGTGTCCCCTTACACACAAATCTCTCATCACCCATGTCTGTCTTCTTTCTGTTCCTTAAATAATCCAAGACCTTTCTGATTCAAGACCTGCTACAGAGGACAGTAGGTGTTTAACAAATCCTCTCTTTTGTCTTCCTGTTCCCCTTAGGAAGACTACATTACTATTCTTCCCTGCAGCTAAGTAGAACCTCTTAAATATTTGGTCCAATAAAATGAGTACAAACTGGGCATTTGCCTCTCCCAGCAAACCTCTAAAACCCCTATCCTAAAACCCCATGATCCTCTACACTTTCCCTATGCCCATGTGACATTTGAATGCACAGGATACTGATACTACAGAATGTGTGGAATCTTAGGTGTGGCTGGTTAATGTAATGCCCCTCTGTCAACCGCATTTGATTCTGAAGTGTATGAAAAATACACATACTATGCTAAGTCACTAAGATTTGAGGGTTCTTGTAACACTTAGTGTACTGTAAAGAAAACTAAAATCCTCACCACTGGACCAATAAACAACATTCTTATCAACAGAGAAAAGATTAAAGTTGTCAAGGACTTCATTCTTCTTGGATAAACTATCAACACACAAGGAAGCAGCAGTCAAGAAATCAAACAACATATTGCATTAGGCAAATTTGCTGTACAAGACCTTTTTAGAGTGTTGAAGAGCAAAGATGTCAGCTTGAGGACTAAGGTACACCTGACCCAAGCCATGGTATTTTCAATAACCTCATATTCATGTGAAAGCTGAACAGTGAATAAGGAAGACTGTAGAAGAATGGATGCTTTTGAGTTATGGTGTTGAAGGAGAATATTGAAAGTGCTATGGGCTGCTAAAAGAACCAATAGGTCCATTTTGGAAGAAGTGCAGCCAGAGTGCTCCTTGGAGGCCAAGATGGCCAAACTTCGTCTTTCATATTTCGGACATATTGTCAGGAGGGAACAGTCGCTGGAGAAGGACATCATGTTTGGTAAGGTGGAGGGTCAGAGAAAAAGAGGAAGACCCCCCAATGAGATGGATTGGCCAAGTGGCAGCATCGATGGACTCAAGCATGGGACAGTAGTGAAGTGGCCCAGAATCAGGCAGAGTTCCGTTCTGCTGTGCATAAGGTCACTGTGGGTCAGTACAGTCTCAAGGGCACCTAACAACAACAAACAACATAACCTGTGAATGAGCTGCTAGCTCTGCTTAGAATATTCTCTAGCTATTTCCATAGTGGCTCCTCATGACAGCTCTAATATCATTTACCCATGGACAGTTTCCCTGACCACTCTGTCTAAAGGAACACACCTTCTCTAACAGTAACTCTTTCTCCCATTACCTTTTTGTAGCTCTTTATATCCGTTTTTATGACGATAAATCATCCTTTAATTTTTTTTTTTACTTGCTCATCTGTCTTCTCAAGACCTAGTTCACAGTCTGGCAGAGAATTGTTGTTGTTAAGTGCTGTCAAGTCTGTTCTGACTGTAAAGGTTTTCAGAGGAACAACTGGTAAGTTTGAACTGTCAATTTTGAAGTTCAAACTGATCATTCGGTCCAGTGTATTATCCTGCAGCCCCACATCAGGGCTCCTGGCAGAGAGAAAGTATTCAACATTTACTCTGTTAGATGGATGGATAAATGAATAGATGGAAGAACAGGATATGATGAACCCACAGGTTGAGAAACAGGCTTTTTAGGAAACTGGAAATAAGTTATCGTGACTAATGCAAAATCAGCTGCCATCCCCTAGGGTTTCCAAGGCTATAACTCTTTTTGTTGTTGTTTAGCGTCCTTGAGTCAGTATCAATTCATAGCAACCCTGTATAGGGTTTCCGAGGAGTGGCTGGTGAGTTTGAACTGCTCACCTTGCAGTTCAAACTGACCTTGTGACCCCAGTGCTTATCCTACAGCACCACACCAGGATGAGAGCAGAAAATCTCATCTTTCTCCGTCAGAGTGACTGGTGGGTTTGAACTGCTGGCCTTGAGGTTAGCAGCTCAACATGTAATCCAGTACACCACCAGGGTCAGTTCATGGATGTTTTCCTTTCTACCAACCCTGGCCTTTATTTTGTAGCAAATGTGAGGCCACTGAAGTTTTCCATTTGCTTTCCAAGAATTTTTCACTTTGGCAGCACTGTGCATAGTGGTAGACTGAGACAGAAAGATTAGAAGTAGGGTGAACAATTAGGACACCACTGGTAAATAATTACAATAACTAAGACTATGCATTTGCTGTAGCATAAGTATATACCAAGCACCACACTAAGAATGTTCATTTAATTAATTTAATTAAAGCTCATTTAATCTTCACAACCATGCAAGGAAGATGAGATTATTATGTCTCTTGAAGCACAGGGAGTCTAAGTGGCTTGCCAAGATCATATGCCTAGTAAGCAATAGTGTGACAGTTTGAACCTAGGAGGTTGATGCCAATGTGCATACTCAGAACTACTTTTTTATATCATGCTTACTGTTACTCTCTAGGACAATGGCAAGAGACAAAGAAGGTAGGGGAAAAGGATCAGATATATCTGCAGTTTTAACCAAATAAATGGAAACAAAGTAGAAGTGTTATCGTTCTATCCCTTTTTAGTGTTTAATTTAGTCTTGCACTAAATCCTCTAGAAATTGGATTGCTATTATTACTAGAAATCAAGTCTAATAATACTTTTATTTCAAGGAACATACCTAACTAACATCAAGGAACATACCTAATGTCATGGAGTCCTGGTGTGATCCTGTGGGATAAAGCACTAGACTACAAGGTTGATTTGAACCACAGGGTTGGAGGTTCAAACTGTACAGCTGCTTTTCGGACACCCTAACCAGGGTGCTAGGAGTTGGAACCGATTCAATAGCACTTAGCAACAACACCTACATCATTTAAACATGTGCCTGCTCACATTTCTGCCTGTCCAACCAACACATATCGCAGAGGCATTTAAACAAGAACTCAAAGGGGAATTTCAAGAAAATAAGCAGAGAAATCAATCAATGGTAAAAATGAAGAGGATGCTTTTTAGGAAGTTTAGATAAGCTATTCCAAAACATTGTTAATATTTCTGGTTTCATGTCACCTTAGACTTTCCAGTTCTAATCTTGACAAGAGCTGTTCATAAAGATTAACTAGTGCTATATGCAGACTACAGTCTAGGTTTACAAAGATTTCTCCTCACTTAAGGTTCCTGCTGATTTGATCTCATTAACTTTTTTCTTCTTTTAGTAGCAGGTTTAGGCATCTATGTAGGCTTGCTTCAATTAGGGTCCAGCACTAGGGTAATGGTAATTTTTCCTTTGGTATGCATGAGTGCTCCTGTGGGATCATAATTTAGCTGGACATATTAAATCATGTCTTCAGCAGTCACAAGCCAAATGAATTATTGATCAACGGCTGTGAAATCAAAGTGCATCTGTAGAATTACTGCATTTGAAATCGGGAATTCATTTACAGTAAACTTAATTCTGAGGGATCATCTTTTGAGCAAGTGTTGTTGGGAATGATCAGCTGTGTAGGCTGTCTTTTCAGAGCTTTTCTTCTTGTATTCATATTTTTAACTTTTTATTGTGATTTGGGTGAAAGTTTACGGAGCAAATTGGTTTTCCATACAACAATTCATACACATTTTGCTTTGTGACATTGATTGCAATCCCCATAATGTAATAGCAGTCTTCTCACTTCCACCCTCTAGTTTCTATTTCTATTCATTCTTTTTTCCTATTCCTCCCTGCCTTCTGAGTTTTATGCTGCCCTTTTGATCTCCTATGGTTGATTGTTCTAAGGAATGTGCACTTCTCTGCTGTTATTGTTCACTTGATTGGCCTGTCTATTGTTTTGTTGAAAGTTGAGTCAAGGGAGTGAGTTCATTTCCAGCCCTGAAGGGTGTTTCTATAGGCCATAGTCTCAGGGTATTTACTAGTCCCTGATGGCACTCAACAACAACAACATCAGGCATGTGGAAAGCTTGTGAAGAGGTTGCTTGGGACATCTGTCAGGATCCTGGCAGAAAGCAGACAGAACATTCCAATAAGCTACTAAATAGAAGAGGCTATTTGTAGAAGGGTGAGCAACTTAAGGGTATCAACACTGTAAGTAAAGACCCAAAAGCTAGCAGTAGAAGAAAGCTGTTACTTAGTTGTGATGGGAGGTATAGAAGGAGCTCTATATAGGAGAGGAATACCACACAGGTACTGTGATCTCTGATGAGGAAACACAGCCACTGTCAAGTGTAGACCAGCAAGAAGGGAGTGGTGGTAGTGGTGGTGGTGGTGGTGGTGGTTCTGTGCCTTCAAGTCAGTTCCAACTCATAGCAACCATATACAGGGTTTCCAAGACTGTATATCATTATGGGAGCAGAAAGCTTCATCTTTCTCCCACAGAGCAGCTAGTGGATTCAAACTATTGGCCTTGGTTTTAACAGCCCAATACTTAACCCACTATGTCATCAGTAGAAAGAGTAAATATTCCTAATCTCCCGTCTGTCAGTTTGCCATACTGTGGTGGCTTGCGTGTTGCTGTGATTCTGGAAGCTATGCCACTATTTGAAATACAAGCTGGGTCACCCAAGGTGGAAAGGTTTCAGTTGAGATTCCTGATTAAGACAGACTGGGAAGAAGGAGAGACAGACTACATCCGAATATTTAGCCACTGAAAACCTTCTGAATACCAGTGGACTACTGTCAGATGGTGGTGGTAGTGGTTGTGTGCCATGGAATCAGTTCCAACTCATAGCACAGGGTTTCCGTGGCTGTAAATATTTACAGGAGCAGAAAGCCTCATCTGTCTTCTGTGAAACAGCTGGTAGCTTCAAACTGCTGACGTTAAGGTTCACAGCCCAATTCGTAACCACTATGCTACCAGAATATTGAATGTCGAAACATGATGAAAAGCACCAGAATACTGTCAGATACAGTGCTGGGTAGTGTAGTTCCAACCTCAGGTTGGAAGACACTAAAAATATGACTAGGGAAAAGCTGCCTCCTCAAAGTAGAATTGACCGTGATTACACGAATGGAGTAAAAGTGCCAGGATGTTCATTTACTGATAGGGCACAACTCAAAATGAGGAAAAACAACTGTAAACATCCATTAATAATCTGAAAATAGAATGTACGAATTATGAATCTAGGAAATTGGAAGTTGTCAAAAATGAAGTGAATGCATAAGCATAGATATGCTAGGCATTGTTGTTGTTGTTGTTAAGTGCCTTCGAGTCAGTTCCGACCCATAGCGACCCTGTACAGGGTTTCTAGGCATTAGTGAGCTGAAATGGACTGTCATTGATCATTTTAAATCTGATACCCACATGCCGGGAATGACAAATTGAAGAGGAATGGAGTCGCATTCATCATCAAAAAGAACATTTCAAGATCTATCCTGAAGAACAATTCTGTCTGTGATAGAATAATATCCATATGCCTACAAGGAAAATGAACCCCTAAAGCCAGTGATGAGGAAATTGAAGAATTCTACCAACTTCTCCAATAAGAAACAGATCAAAAATGCAATCAGAATGTGTTGATAATTATTGGTGATTTGAGTGCAAAGGTTAGAAACAAAAAGAAAGGGACAGTTTATGGAAAATAATGGTTTTGGTGACAGAAACTATGCTGAGACAGCATGATAGAATTTTGCAAGAACAATAGATTCTTCATTGCAAATACATTTTTAAACAACATAAAAGATAGCTATACACATGGATCTCACCATATGGAATACACAGAAATAAAATTGACTACATTTGTGGAAAGAGACAGTAGAAAAGGTCCATATCATCAGCCAAAACAAGGCCAGTGGAAGACTGTGAAACAGGCCATAAATATCTCAGGCTGAAATTGAAGAAAATTAAAGTAAATACATGAAAACCAAGATATGACCTTTAGTATATCCCACCTGAATATAAAGATCATCTGAAGAACAGATTGATGCATTAGACACTGATGATGAAAGACCAAAAGAGTTGTGGAATGACATCAAGAACATCATATAGGAAGAGAACAAAATGTCATTAAAAAGACAAGAAAGAAGAAAAAGACCAAAATGGATATCAGAAGAGACTTTGTAACTTGGTCTCCAGAATAAAGATGCTAAAGCCAACAGAAGAAATGAGGAGGTGAAAGAGCTGAATAGAAATTTTCAAAGGGCATCTCAAAAAGACAAAGTCAAATATTATAATGATATGTGAAAAGATCTAGGGTTAGTAAACCAAAAGGAAAGAACATGATCAGCTGAGGGAACTGAAGAAAAATTCAAGCCTCAATTTGAAAAATTGAAGGATTATTTGAGCAAAATATTGAATGATGCAGAAAGCATCAAAAGAAGATGGAAGGAATACACAGAATTACTGTACCAAAAGGAAATGGTCAATTTCAACCGTTCCAAGAGATAGCATATGATCAAGAGCCAATGATACTGAAGGAAGAAGTCCAAGTTGCACTGAAGGCATTGGTCAAGAAGGTACTGGGATTGATAGAATACAAATTGAAACCTTTTAACAAACTGATGTGATACTGGAGGCACTCACTCATCTATGCCAGGAAATTTGGAACACATCTACCTAGCCAAGTGATTGGAAGAGATCCATATTTGTGCCCGTTCCAAAGTGAAGTGACCCAACATAATGCAGAAATCATCTGACAATATCATATGCAAACAAAATTTTGCTAAAGATAATTCATAAATGGCTGCAACAGTACATTGACAGGAAATTGCCAGAGGTTCAAGCTGGATTCAGATGAGGACATGGAATGAAGGCTATCATTGCTAATGTCAGAAAGATCTTAGGTGAAAGCAGAGAATCGTAGAAAGATGCTTACTTGTGCATTATTGACTACACAAGAGCTTTCAATTGTGTGGATCATTGCAAACTATGGACAAAATTGTGGAAAATGAGTATTCTAGAACACTTAATTGTGTTCATGAGGAACCTGTACATAAAACATAACAAGAGAACACTGAAGGGTTTAAAATTTAGAAAGATGTGTGCCAGGGTTGTATTCTTTCACCATACTTATTCAGTCTCTATGCTGAGCAAATAATTTAAGAAACTGTATTCTATGAAGAAGAACATGGCATCAGTGTTGGAGGAAAAATCATTAACAACCTGTGATATGAAGATGATACAACATTGTTTGCTGAAATTGAAGAGGACTTAAAATACTTACTGATGAAGATGAATGACCACAGCCTTTGATATGGATTTCACCTCAATGTATAGAAAACAAAAGTACTCACCAGTGGTATCAAGTTAAATGGAGAAAGCATTGAAGTTGTCAAAGACTTTGTGTTGCTCGGATCAGCCATCAACACTCATGGAAGCCACAATCAAGAAATCAAATGACATATTGTACTAGGCAAATCTGCTGCACAAGACCTCTTAAAAGTGTTCAAGAGCGAAGATGTCAGTTTGAGGACTAAGGTGTGACTGACCCAAACCATGGTCCTTTTGATAAACTATATGCACGTGAAAGTTGAACAATGAATAAAGAAGACTGTAGAAGAATCGATGCATATGAGTTATGAATTATGGTGTTGGAGGAGAATATTAAAAGCACCATGGACCACCAAACCAAATCTGTGTTGGAAGTACAGCCAGAATGCTCATTAGAAGTCAGAATATTCAGACTTTGTCTCTCATACTTCAGAAATATTATCAGAAAGGACCAGTCCCTAGAGAAGAGCATTATGCTTGGTAAAGTGGTAGATCAGCAAAAAAGAGGAAAACCCCAACAAAATGGATTGGCACACCGGCAGCAGCAATAGGCTTAAACCTAGCCAGGATTTTGAGGTTGGCCCAGGACTGAGCAGTGTCTTGTTCTGTTATGCATAAGGTTACTATGAGTCAGTCCCAACTCAATGGCACTTAACAACAATTCTCTGTAGCTTTTCTGCAAGTCCCTGTTCTGGTTAAATTCAACCCTAACCACTAAGCCAATGACACTGATCAGGCCTGAGAAAGAGAGACACTATATCTAGAAAGGCAAATGGAGACCAACTAGCACTGAGGACTTTCCACCATGACTAACTGCTAGTCTGTGGTAGGAAGGTATCTCTGGCTTCCTTTTAGATCAATCTGGTATGTTTATTCATTGCCTTTACAAATACTTATTGAGTGTCTATAAAATGCTACATATGCAGCAGGGATAGGGTACAGCTTCTGTGCTCTGGGGGTTAAACTACATGTGGGAGTCCAGGAGATATTCCTGGAATAAAGAAATCTATAATATAATGTCAGGTACTAATACAACATATAGAAAAAACAAAGCAGGACAAGGGAAGGGAGAGTGACAAGAGGTACTTTTTCAATAAGGTGATCAATAAGGTGGCTTCTTTGAGGAGGCCATGTGGATAGCTATATGAGACATAATCTACAGAAACAAAAAGAGAGGATTCCAGTGTGGCTGGAGCTCAGTGAAGTGACAAGTTTATTTATTGATACCTGTGCCCTCTATTAAAGGAATGCTCTCTATCTACATGGATGGTTTGTGTAGTTCCCACAAGCTGGTGTTGAGTTCACCCTGACCTCCTGAGGAAGGATAGTCATGCCTTTTATTGGCACCTCCAACCACTGGTCCAGGTTGGGCAGCCCCAGAAAACAGTGCCACCAGTAGTTTTCATGCATCTCCCTATGGGACCACAAGAACCCCCAGGACCCACTTCTAGGTGTTCTAATGACCTCGGAAAGCTGGAATGCAGTGAAAGTTAACTCCCTCTTTATCTAAGGCATATTATACTATGGTCTCCAGCTTGCCTCATGACTTCAGAAATCTCTGAACTCAAACCATTCTCTACAGTTAAACATCAAGAAAACTCAAATTCAGCTAAGAACTCGCCCCAAATTCCACTTTGGGATTTCTACCAGGATGGGTCTAGGTACTTCTGGAGCTCAGCAAGAAGCTAACCGCCTCACTCTGCAGATACCTTCATTTACAGTAATAATTCCCTGGGCATTTGTTCTTGACTTCAAGGAGAGAGAAGTCACCCTCCATCATGGAAAGGAGAGGAAAGGGTCCACTGCCACCATTACCAGAGACTCCACAGTCCTCAAATGCCAGCCCCCAGACTTCTCCTCTTCTCAATCCCCATACCATACAGCCCAGACATAGGTGTGACAGAGTAGTATGAAGTGTTGACAAGATCTAGGGAAAGGTATGTTGCTCCACCATCTAGCAAAACATGGTAGCATTTAACACATTTTGTTTTCAACTATGCATCCTAGTTCCACAAGAAAGTCCCACTTGGCTTCTGCCTACAAATGAAACTCATATATGTCCAGAGCTGAACTTGTTAACAACTTTGGTAAAAATGTGGTTTGGGTGTGGTGGCTGAACATTCTCATAGAAATGGGATTTAACTTTGGGTTTTATTATAACTCTCACCTTGACTGCAACCATGACCAACTCTCATTACAAATTCTGTGTATTTACTCTTCCCAAGGGCCTTGTGCATGACAGGCACTCAAATATTTGTTGAGGATTGTAATGCAACCCCATGTTCTTTGGCAGATGGGTTCTGGGAGTGTGGTTACAGTGCCTGTCTGGGGAAACCAGCTGGGAGCAGAGGTCCTTCCTCCTCTGTCTAAAGCAGCATTCACTTGGAGAGCCTGTAGGGTTTGCAAGAGATGTCTAAGAAGTAACCAGAAAAAAAGGGGATCCTCATTTAGTCAGCTACATCAACCAAATAAACACAGGCCATGGAAGGGGTGACAGATGTTACTGTCAAAATACATCATCATGATCATTATAACACTATGCTGACAGTGTATATACTAATTAGATTGATATATGAGGTTTAAGTCATAAAGTTTGGTATAGATTTTGTGTAAAGTGATCAAAATATATGCAATTTCTGTCAGGATCTCATCTCTCCATATATTGGTGGAAGACATCTGATTCAGGTTATTCTGACAATTCTGAATGGGTTTGGCTTATAATAGATTTTATGGTCTTCAGATTCCAACAAGCATGAATGTCCAATTTGTAAATCATTCCACAATTGGTTATACATGTCCCCAGGCACTGCACTCTACAGTTCCAGGGACACATGGTGGTTACCTCAAGGCCACTGTGACATAAAACTTGTTTCACTGAGCATTACCTTTGAGGAGCAGAACTGTTTCATTGAGACTACCAATGGAATTCCTAATGTTATTGTTGTTGTTAGGTGCCATCGAGTCGGTAATGACTCATAGCAACCTTATGCACAACAGAACGAAACACTGCCCTGTCCTGGGACAACCTCACTATCGTTGCTAGGCTTGAGCCCATTGACGCTTCCACTTTGCCAATCCATCTCATTGGGGGGGAGGGGGGGTCTTCCTCTTTTTCTCTGACCCTCTACCTTACCAAACATGATATCATTCTCCAGCAACTGGTCCCTCCTGACAACATATTCAAAGTATGAGGGACGAAGTTTGGCCACCCTGGCCTCCAAGGAGCACTCTGGCTGCACTTCCTCCAACACAGATCTGTTTGTTCTTTTGGCAGCCCATGGCACTTTCAATATTCTCCTCCAACACTATACCTCAAAAGCATCAATTCTTTTTGAAGAATTCTTCAAAATTCTTCAAAAAGAATTGATGCCTTTGAGTTATGGAATTCCTAATACACAACATTAATTGGGCTTGGATAATCCAAGTGGTCTGGTGTGGTTTTGTGGGATCAGCACTGGTCTGTGAACCACAGGTCAACAGTTCAAACCCACCAGCTGCTCCTCATAGGGTCACTATGAGTCACACCCAATTAGACAGTACTTAACAAGAACAACATTAATTGGGTACTTAGTATAAGCCAGGCACTCTTTGAAACACTTTGCATATGTTACCTTATTCAATCTTCCAACAATTACAGGAATCTGATGCAGAAGAGGAAAGTGAGATGCAGAGCTGAACATCTTTACAGGAGCAGGCAGCTGCATCTTTGTCAGTTGGAGTTGCTGGTAGGTTTGAACCATCGACCTGTGGTGAGAAATCAGTGTTTAACTTCAGTATCATCAGGGCTTCTTAATAATATGTTGCTGTAATTTCTGGCTCATAATGACCCTGTATAAGGATTTCTGAGTAGCAACAGGTGGATTTGAACTGCCAACCTTTCAGTTATCAGTCCAGTATTTACTTTACAGCACCCCATCAGGCCTCCCCTTAATAATGTAATATAGTATTTATAATATAGTTGGGAGACTAGAAAGAACAGAAAGGGTAGCTTGACACATCTTTTTTAATGTCTATCTTAAATTTCTGTAGACAATTTTTTATATTTTTTACTCTACTGCATTGCTTCCAACTCATGGCAACTCCATGAGTGTCAGAGATAATTGTGTATTCTGTAAGGTTTTCAACAGCTGATTGTCACGTGTAAATGGCCAGGACTTTCTTCCCAGGTTCTTCTGGGTATATTCACATTTCAAACGTTTTGGTTAGCAGCAAACATTTAATCATTTGCACAACTTTCTGCTGACTCTTTCCTGCTGACTTCTTGCTGTTGAGTGCTGTCACGTTGGTTTTGAATTATAGAAAGCTTATAATTCAAAGCTTATATAGGGTTTCTGAGGAGTGGCCTGTGAATTTCAAACACCAACATTGTAGTTGAAACTGACCTTGCTGTCCAGTGTTTATCCTTCAGTGCCACACCAGGACTCCTTCTGCTGACTTGTTGTTGTTGTTGTTGTTGTTTTTAAGTGCTGAGCCTGTTCTGATTCATAGCCACCCTATATAGGGTTTCTGAGGAGTAGATGGTAGGTTTGAACCACCAACCTTGTGGTTCAAACTGACCTTGCAGTCTAGTGCTTATCTTATAGCATCCCACCAGGACTCCTCTGCTGACTAGTAGGAAATTAATGAGGTTATACTTCCAGCAAGAACCTCTCAAATATTCACACAGTTTATCTTCATTCTATGAGTCTAGCTTTAAGACTTCTTTAGGGAATTCCACAATACAGCATAAATCGCATAATAACAAATAAATGACATTTGTGATAGCCAACATTTGCTTTGTGTAGTAGAGTGTGACTTTAATAAGTTTTAAATATTTCACTTGCATAATTTGCAGTGGACATTTTCTAGTAGCGCCATGTCTATAAGTAACACTCAGGAAAAATTTTTGAAGTTTAATTTCTATTGGCAAAATGATGTCTTTTTTTTCTGCAAATAGGTTCAAAATGAGTGACTGTATTTATATCACTGATTTGACAATGGAAACCTAGTTACTGCTATTGTGTTGTTAAGTGCTATCAAGTTTGTTCTGACTTATGATGACCCTGCATCCGGTTTCTGAGGCTTTAAATCTTTGTGGGAGCAGAAAGCCTCATCTTTCTCTTGCCGAGTGGCTGGTGGACTTAAACCACGGACCTGTGGTTCACAGTTCAGTATTTATCTTATGAAGCACTCACTCTCTGTTGTTGCAATTGTTGTTGTTGTTAAGTGCTGTCGAGTTGGTTCTGACCCTTAGCTACCCTGCATAGGGTTTTCAAGGAGTGGCTGGTAAATTTGAACTGCCATCCTTACTATTGTTGTTATTGTTGTTAAAGTGCCATCGAGTCAGTTCCAACTGAAAGCAACCCTGTATAGGGTTTCTGAGGAGCAGCTGTGAGCTTGAACCACCTATCTCGCAGTTCAAACAACTTTGCAGTCTGGCACATTAACCCACAGCACCATACACACATTACTATTGGTGGTGGTGGTGGTAGTGTACCTTAGAGCTGGTTCCAACTCATAGCGACCCTGTATAGGGTTCCCAAGGCTATAAATATTTACAGGAGCAGAAAGCCTTATCTTTCTCCCACGGAACAGCTGGCAGTTCCTAACTGCAGACCTTGAAGTTAGCAGCCCAAATCATAACCATTACGCTACCAGAGCTCCTTATGCCTTACTCTTGTTGTTGTTAGGTGCCATCGACTCGGTACCAACCCATAGTGACCTTAT
>NW_006408576.1:15821825-15828325 GCF_000296735.1 Chrysochloris asiatica
TGGTACTTTCAATATTCTCCTCCAACACCATAACTAAAAAGCATTAATTCTTCTAGGGTCTTCCTTATTCACTGTCCAGCTTTCGCCTGCATGTGAGGTTATTTAAAATACCATGGCTTGGGTCAGGTGTACCTTAGTCCTCAAGCTGACATCTTTGCTCTTCAACACTTTGGTGTTGTGCAGCAGATTTGCCTAATACTGTGCCATCAAATTAGTTCTGTCTCATAGTATCATAGAACACAATTAAGTATTCTGAAATTCCCATTCTTCTGAATGTTGTATGTTAGAATGAAACACTACCCCATCCTGTGCCATCCTCACAATTGCGTCTATGTTTGAACCCATTGCTATAGCCATTATATGACTCCAACTCATTGAAAGTCTTCCTCTTTTTCACTCACCCTGTAATGTACTACAAGTCATTTGTTTCTCCAGGGACTGGTCTCTCCTAATCACATGTTCAAAGCATGTGAAATAAAGTCTTGTTTTCCTCAGTTTTAAGAAGAATTCTCGCTATCCATCTTCCAAGACAGATTTGTTCATTCTTCTGGCAACACCGGGTATAATCACTATTCTTCACCAACAGCATGATTCAAAAGTATCAAATCGTCTTCAGTCTTTCTGTTCATTGTCCTACTTTTACATGCATATGAAGTGACTGAAAATTCTATGACTTGGGTCAGGCATACCTTAGTTCTCAGATGGCTTTGTTTTAAAGATTTTTGTTTGCAGCAGATTTGTCTAATACAATAAATGCAATACACTGTTTAATGTCTAGACTGCTATTTCCGTGGGCCTCAACTGTGAAGCTAAGTAAAATGAAATCCTTGAGAACATCATTTTTTCTCCATTTGTCATGATATTGCTTGTTGGTTCAGTTGTGAGGATTTTGTTTTCTTTATATTAAGGTATAAGCCATACAGAAGGCTGAAGTCTCTGATCTTCATCAGTAAGTGCTTTGAATCCTCTTGACTTTCAGCAAGTAAGGTTATGTCATCTGCTTATTTCAGGTTGTTCATGTGTCTTCCTCAAAACTTGATGCCCTGTTCTTCATATAGTCCAGGTTCTCAGATTGTTTGCTCAGTATACAGAATGAATAGATATGGTAAAAAGATACAACCCTGATACTTTTCCTGATCTCAAATCACTCAGTATTTTCTTGTTCTATGTACAGGTCCTGGAAGGGCACAAATAAGTGTTCTAGAATTCCCATTCCTCATAGTTTGTTATGAACCACACAGCTGAATGCCTACTCAAGACATGAGTATTGTATACTCAATAAAACACAGGTAAACATTTTTCTGATATTCTCTAATTTCAATCAAGATCCATCTGATATCAGCAATGGTAATACAATTGCAATGTTTTCTTCTGAATTCAGTTGAATTTGTCACAATGTACTGTTAATGTGCTGCTGAAACAATTTTTTAAGTATCTTTAGCAAAATTTTATTTGCTTGTGATATTAATAATGTAGTTCAATAATTTCTACATTCTGTTGGATCACCTTTTTGTGGAATAGGCACAAATATGGAACTCTTCCAGTTATTCAGCCAGGTAGCTGTCTTCCAAATTTCTTGGCACAGATGAGTGAGCACTTTCAACGTTTCATCTGTTTGTTGAAACATCTAAATTATTATTACATCAATTCCTGCAGGCTTGTTTTTTGCCAATGCTTTCCTTGTTGCTTGGATTTCTTCCTTTGGTATCATAGGTTTTTTATTATATGCTATCTCTTGAAATGGTTGAATACCTGCCAATTCTTTTGTGATTCTGTGTATTCCTTCCATCTTCATTTGATGGGCCCTCCATCATTCAATATTTTGCTCATAGAAACCTTTAATATTATAACCCAAGGCTTAAATTTTCTCTTCCGTTGTTTCATTTTGAGAAATGCTGAGTGCCTTTTTCCCTTTTGTTTTTCTAACTCAAGACTTTGCACATTTCATTATGCTTTACTTTGTCTTTATGAGCTAACCTTTGAAATCTTCTGTTTAGCTCTTTTACTTCATCATTTATTCCTTCCACTTTATGTTCAAAAGGAAGTTTCAGATTCTCTTTTGACATCCATTTTGGTTTTTTCATTCCTTCTTATCTTTCAAATATCTTTTCCTTTCTTTGTGCATGATACATACTTTTGATATCATCCTACCACTCATCTATTCTTTGGTCACTAGTGTTAAATGCATCAGATCTTTTCTTGAGATTGTTTCTAAATTCAGGTGGGAAATATTCAAAGGTGTGTGTACTTTGGCTCTCATTGACTTGTTTTCATATACTTCAGCTTCAACTTGAACTTGCAGATGAGCAATCAATGATCTGTTCTGCAGATAGTCACCACCTTATTTTCACTGATGATACTGAATTTTTTCATTGTCTCTTTCCACAGATGTAGTCAATTTTATTCCTGTGTCTTTTATCTGGTGAGGTCCACATAAATAGGTCCATTTATGTTGTTGAAAAGCATTTTGAAATTCTTTGTTTCTATCATCAAGGCCATGTTTTCTAACTACAGATCCTTCTCTGTTTGCAACTTTCGTGTTCCAAATCTCCAGTAATTATCAATGCCTTTTGAGTGCATGCTTGATTAATTTCAGATCCCAATAAAATTAATAAAAATCTTAATTTCTTCATCTTTGGCATTAGTGGTTGTTGCATAAATGTGAATAATTGTTATATTAACTAGTGTCCCTTGTATGCACATAATATGTGTGATCACTGATGGTATTATATGCAGGATAGGTCTTGAAGAATTTCTTTTTTCAATTAATGTGACATAATTACACTTCAACTTATCATTCCCAACATAGTAAGCCATATGCTTGTCCAATTCAAAATGGTCATTACCAGTCTATCTCACCTCACTAATGCCTAGAATGGGAGCACAGTGGCTCTGTGGAGTAGACATTGCATTGCTCCCCACAAGGTCAGTGGTTTGAACCCACCAGCCACTCCACAGCACAAAAATGAGGCTTTCTACTCCCACAAAGATTTACAGGCTCAGAAACACTATACAGGGTCACTATGAGTCAGAACTGATTTGACAGTACTTAAAGACAACAATGCCTAGAATATTGATGTCAGGCATTCCACTTTATTTGTGCTTACTTCCAATTTTCCTAGATTCATATATTGTATATTCTGCATGCTGATTATTAATGGATTTTGTAGCTGCTTCTTCTCCTCTTGAGTCATGACACCTTAGCAAATTACAGTCCCCAAAGCACTACCCCATTAAGGCCACCTCTACTTTGAGGCAGCAGCTCTTCCCCATTTCACATTTGTAGTGTTTTCTAACCTAAGGGATTCTTCTTCCAGCAATGTATCAGACAATGTCCTGCTGTTATTCAAAAGGTTTTCACCAGCTATTTTTTTTTTCTCTCTCAGAAGTAAACCAGTAGGTCCTGCTTCCTAGTCTGTCTTATTCTGAGAGTTCTGCTGAAATTTGTCCACTGTGGATGACCTGACTGGTATTTGAATTTCAGTGGTATAACTTCCAGCATCACAACAACATGCAAGCCACCTCAGTATGACAAATTGACAAACAAGTGATGTGGGGGGAGGGGGGTGTCATAGTACTGGTCTACAAAACGAATCTTAGAAGGGGAAGGGCAGAGAGAGTAAAAACATAGTCTCAAGTAAATTGCACTCAGGGCCTACCAAAAGAAGATAATGATCAGAGCAAGAAGAAAGTATCTGCTCTAGGACAATGTCCGTCTCAGGCTTGGTCTCCACCGCCTGCTTGTACAATTTTACTTAACAATAAGTCCCCTTGTATCTTATTGGCCTAATAAGGTAAAACCTATAGTAGTGGAAATGAACACAGAGGTGCTGCTTAGAAAAAGCAACATCATCTGAACAGCTGTAGACAATGTGCTATTTATCAGAACATTCAATAAAGCCAAAGGATAAAGCATCCGTCTTCTTGGACCCAGCTGTTACACAATAGAGTGACAGAGTGAGGCAGTGAGGCAGGAAAACCACAGAAGAGAAAGCAAACAGCCTCATGGATTCTATTGGGCAGGGAGAGAGAACTTCTTTATAAAAAATGTGTCATTAGTGTACTTTCCAAACTAATTTCAATACAATGTTGTTATTGTTGTTGTTGTTAAATGCCATCTAGTCATTTCTGATCTATAGGGACCCTGTATAGGTTTTCTGAGGAGCAGATGGTGAGCTTGAACCACCAACCTTGCAGTTCAAACCTTGCAGTCCAGCAGCCCAGTGCATTAACAACTCACAACACCAGAACTCCTCAATACAATGCTGTTATTGTTGTTGTTGTTGTTAAGTGCCATTGAGTCAGTTCCAACTCATAGCAACCCTGTATAGGGTTTCCAAAGGAGCAGCTGGTGAGTTTGAACCACTTATTCTGTGGTTAACAGTTCAATGCTTATTCTACAGCGCCAGACCAGGAGCCCTCAAATCAAATCCCAAGTACTTTTTACTACAAGAAAGAGAATCCCATGCCGGTGATTTCTAGGCAGGTTTAGGTTAGGTATTGTGACTGTCATTACAATTAATGTTAGGTTCGTTCTGTTGGGCATAGGGTCACTATGAGTACCAACTCAATGGCACCTAACAACAATAATTATGACTAGTAGAGTCCTGATGTGGCATTGTGGGTTAATGCGCCAGATTGCAAAGCCTTTTGAACTGCAAGGTCGGTCAATGGTTCAAGCTCACCATCTGCTCCTTGGAAACCCTATACAGGGTTGCTATGTGTCAGAACCGCACTTAACAATAACAACAACATTATGACTACTATTGGTTTTCCAGTTACCTGCTGTCACCTGTTCTGTACACTACCATGCATATTACATATCTCACTTGAAAAAAAGACAGGATTCTGAGGTCATAAATCAATAAATCAATTCCTGCTAGACAAGACAAAGACAAATGAGTGGCAATGAATGGGAGTTGCAGCACATGAAAGAGGTCTCCACTGGCCCTTCCCAGTCCCCTGCCAGCTGTGTGACCTTCAGCCACTGCTACAGCCCCAGGGGCCTTGTTTCCATATTAAAAAACAGTGACTTTTCAAATGCCTGCCCTGTCTCTGGTGGCCTGGTTTGTCTAGCTCCAGTCCTAAGTATCAAATGAGTTCATCGATGCAAAAGCATTTTGCAAATTTCAAACCCATCTTAAAAATTGTTATTAGAATGGGGCAGAAGGATCAAGATGGTGAAAATGGCGGGGGTCAAAACAGGATAAGGAAGAAGAAACAAAGGAGAATCAAGTTCTTATATTACAGCAAGCCCTGAGCATTAAGGTTGATCCAGAAACAGAGGAATAGGTGATACACTGTGTGCAACAAGGAAGAGTCAATGAAAGCGCAGGTCTGATTACAAGTTTCTCCCCACTCTACCCAATCTGTTCATGAGGCTTAGACATCATCTCTAGAAGGACTGGTGTAAAGACAAAACTTTCACTCCCATATGAAAATAACCCATGAACAGAGCTATTTTGGTTTCCTGTGAGAAAGCAGACCCCTCTGTAGGAAAGAAATAGTGAGAGAGCTGGTAATAGAGTGACCAGGGGTGAATGCTTTCACCAAACTCTCAAAAAGATCTCTGACCAAAGCACAGCTGCTGTAATGATTCCCGAATAAGCTATCCTGTGCCTGGCATAAAATTGGTTCTCAATGAAGTCTTACTAATTGGATGAATTTATTCAGCTTGAGTAATAGTTACACACATATAACATATCCCTGGGTTTGAACCTAAAGCTTGGTAATTTAAACTCACACAGTAGTGTCAGGAAGAAAGACCCTGTGATCCGCCTTTGTAACAATTATAAATGTTATAGAGCACAGTTCTATTCTGTACCACATGAGGTCACCATAAGTTAAAATGGACTAAGCAGCAACACTGGGGTACACACACATCAGGTCTAGGGCCATGGGGTCTTACAGAGTGTGGAATCTCCCAATTCATAGTTTATGTCTTATCTTTGCTTAAAATAGACACAGTCACTAAGCAGGATGGACCAGATCAACATGAGTATGAAGGTGATGAAAGGATGGGGACCCCACTGTAGGAACTGAGAGACATTTCAGTCTGGTAGCCATAACACACTAGCCCAAGGTCAGGGCTGAGGCAATATTGGCAAGCAGTGGATCCTGGGAAAGGGGAATCACAGAGGCGTGTCAGCAGATGGCAGGACCGGAGCAACTACAGCTGGTGATGTAGACCATGTGCCAATCCTCAGAGAAAATTAACAAAGACAAGATGGTGGGAACCAGGATGCTGGGAAGTTTGCAATACAAATGCTCAAGGACAGGAATGATGGCAAAAATACCAGGAACTCAGGGACAAGACAGAAGGTTAAGGCAGAACCCTGGATGCTAAACTACAAAGCACAAAGCTTATATACCTCCTGGACAAGTCCAGACCAATAGGTGGGGAATGAAGTGGTTCAGAGTCTTAGAAGTTGTCCCAGGCCTGATAAATAAAATGATCAATTTTAGGGTTGTGTTTCTTTCTTTTCAATAAACTATCAAAA
>NW_006408576.1:15830828-15872094 GCF_000296735.1 Chrysochloris asiatica
AAATATTGATCTCTTCCAATCAGTCGGCCAGATAGCTGTCTTCCTTACTCTAAGCTTCTGAAAATAATATTGCCAGATCTCAGCTCATTTTAACTTGTTACATATTGCTAAACTGATCTCCATGAAATTTCTAGTAGCTCACATTTCATGAATATTTATATGAGAGTTATAGCATTCTCTCAACAGCTCTAGCATCCCAAGGGTGTTTATCACTTGAAAAATCCACTTCTTTAGACCATCATTAAAAGTCTAAGACCAATAATCTTTAGGCCCCAACTCCAGTCAAACCTCATCATGAGTTGAATGAGCTTCATAGAATGAGCACAGACTGTTAAGAATTGTGAAAATAATATTTCATAAGACATTGTATGTATTTTCATTCATTGAGTTAACAATTCTCTTTTGATTCTTATTCTTGTATTATTGTTGTTAAGTACCATTGAGTCAGTTCCAACCCATAGCAATCCAGCATAGATTTTCCAGGAGCTGCTGGTGAGCTTGAACCAGTGACCTTGAAGTTCAAATGGACTTTACAGTCCAGCACATTAACTTATAGCGTCACACTAGGACTCTATTCTCATATTCCACTGCAAATATTTTCCTGGGATTTTTTTTTTAATATTCTGTGTTAATACAGCTTTTGTTTTCTATAGTTTATATCAATAGGCCACAAAAATATAATATGAAATATTTGCTGTACCAAAAAAAATTGTTAGTATGTCATGTTAGTATGTCCCTCAACAGTTCATTGAATTTCAGCAGAATTCCTTGCCTCAGCTTTGTACTTGCATAGGTGGCACTGAATCATGGTTCTGAGAAGAGGAACCATGTGGTTGTGATAGATCTAGAGTAGAACTGCTGTACACAGTACACATAGGCATAACCTGTAACCAAGGGCAGTGCCAGCCAAGTATAAGCACCATTAGTGGGCAGGGTGTCAAGGTGCACATAACTGCTTCGTACAGCAATATCTAACTAACAAGGATCGCAGAGAAGGTAAGGAACCATTCGAGGAGAAAGAAACACAACAAATTTATGTCAACCCCCCCACCCCCACCACCACCACCACACACACACACAAAATAAAGGTATTTTGTAAAGTCCCAAAGATTTGGTATTATTGACCAAAAAAAAAATTTTTTTTTTCACAAATAGAACTGGGGTTAAGAGAAAATTTTTAAAAAAAAAATTTTTTTTTTCACAAATAGAACTGGGGTTAAGAGCTGGAAAAGAAAGGGCTAGAGGCTGCAGACCAAATAAGGAAGGACAATACAAAGTCTTTGAGTCCCTTACTTCATGGAGAGCCCCAAACCACAAGATGCCTTTACAAACCACTTTAAAAAAAAAAAAAAAAGGAAGAAAAATTAGCATAAATAAGTGAGATAAGTCATACACTCCAGAGAAATAGTCTAAAATCTTATTTATCAGACCCAACAACAAAGCAACAGGTAGATATACTAGAAGGATCGTATTCTTTGGTTAAATATTTAGAGCAATACCTCATTTAAAATTCGCAATGTACATTAACAAATTAAAGCCTCTAAGAAGTCCTCTGATTAAAACAAAACAAAAAAACTTCTTTAATTGTGTTTCTCCTGTTTACCCATAATTGTTCATATATCTTTGAAGGGAAAATAATTTTTTTCTAAATGAGCATCTATCATTTAACTTATAGAATTATAATTTCCTTGTTCTGGTTGTTGTTAAGTGCTGTTGAGTCAGTTTCAACTCATAGCAACCCTATATAGGGTTTTCAAGAAGTAGTTGGTGGTTTTGAACTACCAATCTTGTGGCTAGCAGTCCAGTGCTGATCCTGCAGTGCCACAATATTTTATGAATCACAAGTTGATTTAAATTGTACATGTGAGTCTACGATTCCAAAACTCTCAGTTATAGGCAATGGTATGATGGTAAACTACCTCATAAAAACAAAAACAAAAAACCTTGATGTGTGGCCTTTGTCAGTTTCTTAAGACTTGATAGCACCTAACAACAACAACAATGACAAATCCTGGTGTGACACTGTAGGATCAGCACTGGATCACAAGGTTGGTAATTCAAACCCACCAGCTGCTCCATGAAACCCTATACAGAGTCTCTATGAGTTGGAATCAACACTATGTCACTTTAACAACAAAAATAGCATGATGTAAATACTCCCACCACGGCCATGTTGAGGAAGGCTACAAGAGAAATATGAGGCTTTCTTCTCTCGTAAAGATTTACAGCCTCAGAAATCCTACACAGAACTGCTATGTGTCCTAACTGATTTGACAGTATGTAACAATATACTGTGTTTAACAATCAAGCCAGGTTCAAATCATTGGTGTAAACTATTCCCTGAAGTCCAGAGGTGATTCTGCCCTCCTAAATCGTAAGTCAAGGAGCTCTGGTAGTGTACTGGTTGTAGGTCAGGCTGCTAACCTCAAGGTCAGCAATTCAAAACTATCAGCCATTCCAGGGGTGAAATCTGAGGCTTTCTGCTCCTATAAAGATTTATTACAGCCTCAGAAATCCTGTGCAGGGTTGCTATGAGTTGGAACCGACTCCATAGCACAGTATCACCACCACAAATAGTCAAGCTACTAAACATAATAATAAATTCAAACAAAAGATATTTGTCTACATTATAGCTGAAGATCCATATTGCTTGGGGGGAAAAATCAGATGAAATGTTTGTGGAAAAATAAAAGTAAGAGAGCTTTTCATTAATTCTGACTCATAAAGACCTTATTTTGTTGTTGTTAAATGTCTTCAAATCACTTCCTACTCATTGGGACCTTGTATAGGATTCTGAACAGCAGCTTATTGGTTTGAACTGCCAACCTTGAGGTTAGCAGAGACCCTATAAAAAAGTAAAATTGCCCCATAGGGTGTACAAGGCTGTAAATCTTTAAAAAGGCAGACTGCCTTATCTTTTTCCCTCAGAGCAGCTGGTGGGTTTGAACTACAACACCCAAGTGCTTAACCACTGTGTCATCAGGGCTCCTTACATAGATTTTTTGTTGTCGTTGTTGTTGTTGTGCCCTTCAGTAGGTTCCAAATCACAGCAATCCTGTATATGTGGTTTCTGAAGAGTGGTTACTGTGCTTGAACTGCCAACCATATGGTTAGCAGTTCAAGTCTTTCTCCTATAGCGACTCCACATATGTTCTGTTGCTGATGTTTAGTAGCCTCCAGTTGGTTCCGACTCCTAGTGACCCTGTATAGGGTTTCCAAGGTGCAGCTGGTGGGTTTGAAATGCCAGTCATGTGGTTCGCAGTCCAGTGCTGATCCTACAGTGTCACACCAGGAAGTCCTAGCACACAGTAAATTCTTAAAACATACACAGTCCTCCCTTGGTATCCATGGAAGATTGGTTCTAGATTCCTGTGGATACCAAAGTCTACATATACTCAAGTACCTTATATATAAAGGAGTAGTATTTTCATATGCTGTATGATAAGCACTGGACTGCTAACCGCAAGATTGTCGGTTCAAAACCACGAGCTGCTCCTTGGAAAGCCTATATAAGGTCGTTATGAGTCAGAACCAATTCGACAGAACTTAAGAAAAACAATATTTTCACATATGGGTCTTGGTGCGGTGCTGTATGAAAAGCACTGGACTGCTAACTACCAAGTCAGTAGCTCAAATCCACCAACCACTCTTTGGAAAGCATACACAGGGGCACTATAAGTCAGGACAGACTCAATGACACTTACTAACAACAATTTTCATATAATGTATATAAATCCTCCTACATATTTTAAATCACCTCTAGATTACTTATAATACCAAATACAATATAAATACTATACAAGTAACACTTTATACTCCCTCTAAACCTTTGAAGAATTGACTTGACCACTTACTCATTATCCCCCTGAATATTTGTAATCAGCAGTTGGTTGCATATGCAGATGCCAAAATTGAAATGTTGTTGTTGTTTGTTGTTGTTAAGTGCCATCAAGTCAGTTCCTACCCATAGTGACCCTGTATAGAGTTTCTGAGGAGTGGACAGTGAGCTTGAACTACCGACCTTGCAGTTCAAACCAACTGTGCAGTCCAGCTCATTAACCCACAGCACCACAGTAGGACTTCAAAACTGCAAAACAGAGGGCCAACTGTATGCAGATCTGAACAAGATTTAGAACTGTTTCTCTAAACTCAAAAAACTTCAAGACTCAGAAGGGAAGATGAGCATGAAAACAAATATTTATAGCACCAGGTGATGAATGCAGAAGTAGGAATGCAACTATAGACCAGATGCAGGTCAAATAAACTCTTGTTGGAAATGTAGGGCATGTTGTTAGTTGCCTTCAAGTTAGTAGGGACCCTCTGCACAAAAAACAAAACAAAACACTGTCCGATCCTGTACCATTTTCACAATTGCTGCTCTTTGAGCTCATTGTTAAAATCACCATGCCAATCCATCTAATTAAGAGTCTTCTACTCTGTGGGCTAATGTGTCAGACTGCAGTCTTTTGAACTGCAAGGTCGGTGGTTCAAGCTCACCAGCTGCTCCTTGGAAAGCCTATACAGGGTCGCTATGGGCCAGATATGACTCGAAGGCACTTATCAACAACAACTTTTTAGCTGACTCCCTACTTTACCAAGAATAATTTCTTTCTCCAGGGTTGGGTCCCTCCTGATAGCATGTCCAAAACCTGACTTCT
This sequence comes from Chrysochloris asiatica, assembly GCF_000296735.1. Classification (NCBI taxonomy): domain Eukaryota; kingdom Metazoa; phylum Chordata; class Mammalia; order Afrosoricida; family Chrysochloridae; genus Chrysochloris; species Chrysochloris asiatica. The sequence continues at coordinate 15,835,487 of NW_006408576.1, forward strand.
AAGGATTCACTTCTAAGGAGCATTCTTGCTGTACAGCCTCCAAGGCAGATTTGCTCCTTCTTCTGACAGTCCATGACCTATTCATTATTCTTCACCAACACAATAATTCAAAGGTATCAATCAGTTCTTCCATCTTCTTTATTTATTGTCCAACTTTTACATGCCTATGCAATTAAACCTAACATGACTTGGATCAGACACACCTTAGTAATCAAAGTGATATTTCTGCTCTATAGCAACATTAAAGAGGTCTTTTGTAGTAGATGTGCCCAATGCAATATGTCATTTGATTCTTTTTTGACTGCTGCTTCCATAAATGCTGATTGTGAATCCAAGTAAAATAAAATCTTTAATAACATTAATCTTTTCTCCATTTATTATTATCTTACTTATTGGTCCAGTGGTGAGGACTTTTGTTTTCTATGTGTTGAGGAGTAACCCAGGCTGAAGATTCCAATTTTTATTTTATCAATTCATGCTTCAAATTCTCTCCACTTTGAGCCAGCAAACTTGTGTTGCATATCACAGGTTATTAATGAACCTTCCTCCAATCCCAATGTCATGCTCTTCTTTATATAGTCCAGTTTCTCAGGTTATTTGTTCAGCATACCAGTTGAATAAATATGGTGAAACAATACAACCCAGACACATCTCTCCTGATTTTAAACCACATGGTATTCCCTTGTTCTGATCATCAAACAACTACCACTTGGTTTCTGTACAGGTTCCAAATGAGCACAAATACGTGTTCTAAAATTTCTATTCTTTTCAATGTTATCCATAATTTGTTATGATCTACACAGTCATATATTGTTGTATAGTTAAAAAAAAAAAAATTAAACACAGGTAAACATCTTTCTGATATTCTCTGCTTTCAGAAATGATATCCATCATTCCAAATCCTCTTCTGAATCTGGTTTGAATTTCTGGCAGTTCCCTCTAGATGTACTACTACACCCCTTTTTTAACTGTCTTCAACAAAATTTTACTTACATGTGATATGAAAGACACTGTTCAATAATTTCCACATTCTGTTGGATCACCTTTCTTTGGAATGGGCACACATATGGATCTCTTCGAGTCCATTGCGCAGATAGCTGTCTTCTAAATGTCTTGCATAGATAGACCAGTGTGCACCTCACAACACTGCATTGGTTTTTAAAAACATTTCAATTGGTATTCTGTCCATTCCTGGAATCTTATTTGGTGGGGGTTTTTTTGTTTTTGGTTTTGGTTTTTTGCCAATGTCGTCGATGTAGTTCTTCTTTTTAATACCATCATTTTTGATCATATGCTAGCTCCTATAATATTTTAATGTTAATCAAATACTGACTCTGCATTCTTTCTATCTTCTTTTGAAGTTTCTTGTAGGTTTTCAATATTTTGCTTATAGAATCCATCAATATTGCCACTTATTTTTTTTTTTTTCTTCAGTTCTTTCAAAGCTTGAGAAACGCTGAACGTGTTCTTCCTTTTTGGTTTTCTAACTCCATGTCTTTACATATTTCATTATAATGCTTTACTTTGTCTTCTCAAGCCCCCCTTTGAAATTTTCTGATCAACTCTTTTATTTCATCATTTCTTCAATTCATTTTAGTTTCTCTACATTCTACAAAGAGTTCCAGAGTCTCCTTCTGACATCCATTTGGGTCTTTTCATTCTTTCCTGTCTTTCTGGTTTCTTCAAGTATTATGTCTTTAATGTCAACCCACAACTTATTTGATCTTTGGTTATTAATATTCAATGTGTCAAATCTAGTCTTGAAATGGTCTCGAAATTCACTGATAGATGTTGGTTAGTCAAATATCATCAAGGCAGGTCGGATTCATAGTGACCCTGTAAAGTGTTTCCAAGGAGTGGCTGATGGGTTTGAACCTCCAACCTTGCAGTTAGCAGTCCAGTGCTTATCCTATAGTGTCACACTAGGACTCATGCTAGATAAGTGGTGGACAAATACAGGTAGAACCTGTGTAAAGGTGACTTCTGTCTGTAAGCATCTTTCAAGCAAGAGTGTGTTTTTCAGATATACAAGGGAGAGGAGAATACTCAAGGCAGAGAGAACCCCTGAAAATCATAGTTTTGAAGGAGATTGGGTCCTTTACTTTAAAACACTCCTTTATAATTGGTGCCCCTGGGTGGCTCAAACAGTTGAGGGTTTTGACTACAAATAAAAAGATTAGCAGATTGAATCCATCCAGAGTCACTCCAGAAGAAAGGTCTAGCAAATGCTTCCAAAAGACCAAAGCTATGGGAGCGCAGTTCTACTCTGACACATGAATCAGAACCAACTTTGCTTTTGTTTTTGTTTTTGTTTTTACATTGTTTTAGTGACACAAAAGATTTGAACTCAGCACAGGCTGAATAAATAATACTGGTGGCATCATCTCACCCCTCCAGGTATCAGAAACTACTAACGTTGGTCACCACCACAAACAATAGGAATCCAGTGTCTCCAAAGAACTCGGAATTCCAAGAGAGTTTATGGGAGGCACAGCCTGGCTATTCATGAAAAAGCCACTGAGAGGAAAAGATTGATTAGCCATTAGTTAAACTATGAACAAAAAGGTACCAAATTAACTAAACTATGAAAAAAGAGACAGGAGAGAGAGATTCTATAGTTCTACTTCAAACTTAGGACTTCTGGTATGGTGCTCACTGGCCTGCAAACCACAAGGTCAATAGTGCAAACCCACCAGCTTCTCCTCGGAAACCCTATACAGGTTTGCTATGAGTCAGAACCGACTTGATGGCACTTGATGACAACAACCTCAAATTTAAATCATCCCCTCTTTTCACCTCCATGGCAAAAAGCCTCCACTTACTATGGCTGAGGAGGTTACATTCCTTTCACATCCTTTGCCACCAACGCCAAGTAGAATGATGCTGAGCAGATGGAAGCCAAACTTTCCACGGACAAAGTACACATTTGAAAGCAAGCATGACTTGGATGTCCCCAAAAAGACAAACTGGTGATGATTGTCAATATCTTGTCAACTTGCTAGGCCTGAGAAATTTCTACTTATGTGGAATTTAAAAATGAACATTCCTGACATTGGGTATCCCTTCACTCATTCTAATTTATCAATTTCAAACATCGGGGTCCTGTATTCGGTGAAATAAAACTTTTAAAAACACATTACATAGCACTTTTTTTCTAACAGGTGTGAAAACATGATATAATTTAGAAGCAGTCAAACTATGTGGCATTTCTATTAAAGGAACAAAAAACTCTGGACTTGCGCTATTTTTAATCAGGAGGATGAGAGCCAAGTTATGTGGACCTGAACACTGAGATTTTCATATTGACATGGCTTCAAGGGTCACATAGCCCTCAGCTTCATAGAGCCCCCAGGGACACTGCGACTAAGTACACAAGATGTTCATACACCACAATTAGGATTAAATGAGCATATGGCAGAAGAAATCTGCTCACAGGAAAAAAAAATGAAAACTAATATCCCCGGGAAAATAGCATAAATTAGGTAGAGAGGCATTTGTGATTCTATGGATGGCGTGATACCAACAGAAACAAGAGACAGAGAGCTGCCGGACACGCAGGATAAACACCGGGAGTAAGGCTGCATTTGGAGAGTTCAGACCACACTTGGCTTCTGCCTGCAACTTAAAACCCAATTGTCCTTTTTTTCTGGTAATAGTCATGTCTCTTGCAGTGTTTTAGCAAACAAGGCTGCTTGCTTTGAAAAATGAATGTTTGTATCTAAGATTGAAAGATACCTTAGAAAGAAGGAATTAAGCAGCTAATGCAATTTTTCACATTAACTTAAAGTTTAGGTGCTCTAGTTTCAGTAGGGGTTTCCAGGAATGCCTCCTGTCATGATACTTAGTAAGCAGGAGTGATCTTAGAATCAGATAGTGCACAGATACAACCTGATAAAAGAGTCCTAGTGGCATAGATGGTTAAGTGTGCCACTGCTAACTAAAAGTGGACAGGCTGAACCCATCAGGCAGTTCTATGGGATAAAGGCCTGGTAAAGTACTCCCATAGATTACAACCCAGAAAAACCTATGGGGCAGTTCAAGTCTGTCACATAGAGTCACTATGATTCAGAATCAACGCAATGGTAACCAACAACAGAAATAAAGAGACTGAACAGTCATGCAAAGGACCCCTCATTCATTAATGTTTGATTTAATGGGTTTGCAATGAAACCCCTATATCCCTAAAGGGCCCCTGGGTGGCACAGATACTTTGTACACATGGCACTGCAGGATAATGCACTAGACCACAAGGTCGGTTTGAACCAAGTGGTCTGTGGTTCAAACACACCACCCACTCCTCAGAAACCCTAGACAGAGTCATGGAGTTGGAACTGACTTGATGACGCTTAACAACAATAACACGAACCTAAAGATGATAATCCATAGCCCTCGAGTCAGAAAACCACAGGAGAATGGTTTGGTGAATTGCTTGCATGAGGATTACAGACAAGAAAACTCTATAGAGCTGTTCTACTCAGTGGCATATGGGATTACTATAAAGAGGAACACACTTAACAACAATGGGTTTGAGTTTTGGCTTAACCCTTACGTCACCTGCAGTAATCAAACTAGTTAGAAAAACATTTCTGATCATTATTAACTCATAAAATTTGGCCAGTGTCATGGCTGAGGGTAAATCTCTAGACCCCTACATTTGCACACAGTGATCCTGGCTTTTGCTAAAGGGACAAAGTTCTTAGATTTGACACTTTTACTTCACAAAGAAAATCTAGTTTGTCATTCCAGTGTCCAGTTCAATTCCTTGTCAACCATCACACAGGAGGGTTGAACTCAGTGCAAACCCAATATTACTATCTGAACATTCTTGTGGTAAATATTCTCCAAAGATTGTGTCCCTGTCAACCACTTGCCAATAGACCCTTCTGTAGCCCCTCCCACACTGAATCTAGGCTGGCATCAGGTAATCAATAAACTGTGAGGAGTGATGTTGTGTGACAGCTGAGACCAGGGTATAAGTTTCTTCCTTGGTCTCTTAAAGTTTGCTCTGGGGAAAGTCAGCCACCATGTAAGAAATATGAATATCCTGAGACTACCATGCTGTGAGGAAGCCCAAACTGGTAATACAGAGAAACACTGCAGACAGAGAAGTTCTAGCAACACCAGCTGTCCCAGCCATACTAGCTGATTGCCAGATATATGACTGAGGAAACAATCTTAGACATTAGCCCAGTCAAGCTATCCAAAGACTTCAATCCTAGTCACCATTTGACTGCAAGCACATGAGAGACCTCAAGAAAGAACTGCCCAACTGGACCCAGTCAAGACACAGAGCTGTGAGAGATAACAACATACTGTTGTTTTAAGTCACTAAGTTATACAGTAGTGGATAATAGAACAACAATATGCTTCACATACCTCCAATTCAAGGTTTAAAACATGACCTTGGAAATGAGAGACAAGTTCACTTTCTTGTTAAAGAAAGAATACCCATTCAAAATGAAGCAAGTTGTAAAAGCAACATGTAGTTTCATGTCAAGAAGGACAGGGATGTTAGCACCAATTGTACTGCAATCATGATCTGAATGATTAGACAAAACTCTCTCAGTTTACCACAGCTTTCTTATACCCTCCTAAATTTGCACAAGTTTTTCCCTTTTCCCAGAATACCTTTCTCAAAATGTCTGCTTGGAAACTTACATCATTTAAGATGCAACAGTAAAGTAACCTCCTCTGAGAAGCCTTCCCTATAGATGGCCTTTGTCCAAAACTCTGCACTGTGCACCGGAACTTCATTGTAACATCTGTTATTGTCTTATGATTGTTGTTTGCACCTTTGTCTCCTTTACAATAAGATCATTAAAGACAAAAATGATATCTTATTCTTCCCTGTATTTCCAACACTCAGCAAATAGGTACTTTAGGAGGAAGTATAAAAGGAAGAGACAAAGGGCAGAAAAGAAAAAAATAAGGAGGGAAGGAAAGAGACCACAAAGAATATTGGAATGGGAAAGACATATAGCAAGAAAGTGTGAGGAAAGGGACATGGGTACATAACTAAAGGGTTTGGAAATATGTATGGCAATTTCTATTACTGTTACATGCCATAGAGTCGGTTCTGACTCATACTGACCAGGTGTAGGGTTTCCAAGGAGCAGCTGGTTCATTTGAACCATTGACCTTGCAGTTAGCAGTCTGGTGCTTATCCTACAGAACCACACCAGGAGGATGGTAAAACAATGAGGAAACCACGCAACCAGAGTTTCCTACTTCATGAAGGTGAACCTTAGCGTACCTCATAATCTGCAGGAGTGAGAAAAATATAAGATAATAAACAAACTTTCTATTGTTTCTCCACGTGGCTAGTTTGAGCTTCCTCACAGCATGACTGTCTCAGTGAAGGATAAAAAAGGATGTTTAAAAACTAAAGTGTGAGACAGTGTTGGTCTACATGTGAGTAGAAGAGGGGGAAAGGCAGTAATGAAGAGATGAGCTGAGTTTGACCACATTCCATAGACTCTTGTTGACTTGGCGATGAGAGAAGGAAGAGGAAGGGCTGGTTGGTCCAAAGTGTGGTGAGACCTGGGGACCTCTGAGCCCATGGATAAGGACATAGTCACATAGTCATGGAGGACTAGAGCTGAGAGTAAAACATCCAGTTATATGAACTGAGGGGAGAAGCACAAGAACACTCAAACTTGTAGATAGTACCCATTTGGCCTAGCCTTCATGGCTTGATGGTCAGAACTCAACTAGAAGAAGATTAAAACAAAAACAAAATTGATAAAGAAAACAAGTATAAATTGCCACAATTTTTTAAACATGACCTATATTTATGGATGTCGTAGCTCAAAATACCAACTGAGAGGGAAGCAGTCTTCACATTAAGTACCAATTGTATCCCCTCTGTATACAGGGGATAGGGACAGGCAACTTAGACATTGGCTACCTAAAAGGAGGAGGTGATAATGGCATGAACTGGCTAGAAAGTTTTCAAGAGGGAGTTTAGTTTAAGAGTGTGCAGGGGAAGGCATTCAATAGTTTTCATCTTGTCTAGATGGGTCTGTTGAAAAGAGATGGGAATAAAATTCTTATGATTCAATAATCAGTAATTGTTGCCATGACTAATTGTGACTGTCACAACTGTAAAGGTAGAAATTTTGTAACAAAAATAAGGAAGTCATTAATCTTACTGTCCAGGAACAGAGGACCGTAGGACCATCAAGGGAGAAGAGCAAGAGCAGAATGTGTGCCCCTATCTGGAGAAGCAGCAACACCAGAAATGGAGACAGAGATGAGGACATGGAGAGATAGAGCAGCTGAGGATTCTGGACTCCTGGAAAGAGAAAGACTAAGTGCTGGGCGCCAGTAGGCAGGCTTACAAAATGTGCCCTTTTGTTATTTAAATTGTTATATATTCCTGAGTGTTTTTGTGTATATCCCCCCACCATAAAACAAAACAAAACAAAAAACAGAGGGAATAGAAGCAAATATTGTTGAATTACGATGCATGGACAAGATTGTAATCATTGCAATGAAACGATCCGTTTAAGACCGATGTTCTCCCTTGTAAACTATCACTGAATTCACCGTAAAAACTTAAAAAACAAAACAAAACTAAAGTGTGAGTGAAAAGAGAACACAGATAGGAGATGCTAAAAATGTCAAAGGAAAGATGAAGTTCCCCTTAACATTTAATTAAAATAACATCGAAATGCTGTCAGAGAAATTAACAAAATTAAATCCTTTCATGTTGATTATCAGACTAGAAAGTGTTTGAAATTGAAGAAACTGAGATATGAAATAAAAAGAAATATGGAAGAAATTGACTGGAGGAAATAAACAGAAAATAAAAGTATGGGCATTTGACTGAGAATAGCAGAATTTTCTATCAGCAAACATGGAAAACCTACAAAGTGATATGCATATAAATAAATTCATTTATAAGGACAAGTACATTTTGATATTCATAAGTTTGCTGCATTTAACTGACTATAATATTAAGAAAGGATCCCTCGTGGTATCGTGGGTTACATATTGGGCTGCTAACCGCAAGGTCAGCTGTTCAAATCCACCAGTGGCTCTGAGGGAAAAAGATGAGTCTTTCTGCTCCCACAAAGACTTACAGTCTCAGAAACCATATACAGAGTTGGAAATGCCTCTACAGCACACAACAATATCAAGAAATATCAATCCTGTTTGAACAAATATTTAGTTAAACATTTAAATATTTTTTAATGTAATGAGTAAGATGAAAAACAACAACAAAAAACTTCACCTTCACATCTGACTTAAATAAAATGGGGGGGAAAAAGTTATTTCACATATATACAAAAGTATTTTATAAACATAGCAGTAAATAAATATCTTGTTTTCTTAAGTTTCTTTCTTAAATTATGTATATATTTTTAGTGTTAGAAAAATATTCCTATATAAAAAGATACCATTTATATTGCTTTTGTAAAGGGCCCTGCATCACTCATGCATGTTTAAGCAATATGGATGCAGCTGTTTCTAAGTCAGTCTCTAACATGTGGTATTACTTCTTTGTAAACAATATATATTTTTTAATTAAACTCTATAGTGCACTTAGAAAAATAATTTTAAACACAGCAGTAGTGTATATATAAAGCATTTGAAAGATCTCAGCACTAAAATGAGAGCAAATTCACTATTTTCTGAAAATAACACTCCTCCAGCTCTCCCAGCACTGGGATGTCAGGCACTTAATAGAATGCAGCGTGTGTATAAAATATTCTCACAGTTAAATATGGGCCAGAAGTCAAGGGAGGTAGGGGAGGGAGAGGAGAATGCGCTTAGAAATTCTGGGGCTGCTCATTATTAAGTGCTCTCCGCTCACCTGCTACATCCAAATCAAACTGCTGTGATTGGTGTTTGGTCTTGTAAACTGGTATTTTCTGAACAGTGGGCAGCTGGAACCCTCTGAGTATTTTCCCTCTGTCAGAGATGAATCAATCATCTCGAAAGATGTCAGCATCTGCCCAAACCATTTTATATTAGAATAAATGGCAGATGGTGGTGTTTTTATATTTAATCAGTTCCACCAAATGCAGTTTCATCTCTTATAAAACTAAACCATCTGCAGCATGTAGGTGTACAGATCTAGCTAAATGCCCACTATTGAACCTTTTCTTTGAAAGGTAAAGCCATACATGCTAGCATTTGTTGACATTGAGCACAATAAACTAGAAATCCTTTAAAATAAAGCCTCATGTTTTTAATAAATACTTGCATTTAATAACACTAAATATTTATGGTTGATCTGCACTTCACATGAGGTTTGCAGTGGAAGGTTTTGTTTAATTCCCAACACAGTTTTCAACTGTTTCTGAAAACCTCTCATTTTAAACTGCTTGAAAATCTTCTCAGGATAAAAATGGTCATTTACCTGTGAATAATCTTTGCAAGCAGTTTACTTACCTTTACCTTTGACATGAATTCTTTCAGAGCAACTTGGCTATGGCTGCCATAGTCATCAACTTGAAAATAAGAGCACACACAGACTCACATACATACACACAGACTCACACCTACACACATACAGACACAGACAGACTCACACACACATGCACACACAGACTCACACAAACACATACACACAGACTCCCACACATATAGAGACTCACAAACATATACACACACATACAAACAGGCCCACACACGTACACACACACAGACTCACACATTCCCACAACACCAGTATATAATATTTTTATATTATATATATTTATACAAACACTACTGCATCATCATATGAGTGGGTCTGACCAGATGTAAAATTCAATACTTATTTCAAATGCAGGAAGATGAAACCCCTACTTTCAGACCACAAAAAGCAATAAGCTATCTTATCATCAACAGAACATTTTATACTTGGTTGCTCCTAGAATTTGGGAGCTGGTGTCACAGTCACATGGATCCTAAGAGAGCAAGTCAGTTCCCACTATAAGTGAATGATGACTGTGATAACACATCCCCAGGATTAAGGAGACTGAAGGTATGGATGGTTCAGGGACCTCTAGTCCTATCAGAATACAGGCTCCAAACTTACTGCTGTCCAGTCAATTCTGACTAATCGTGACCCTATCAAGCTGAGTAGAACTGCTCCATAGGGGTTTTGAGCCTGTAAATATCTATGGGAGTAGATCACCTCATCTTTCTACTATGGAGCAGCTGGTGGGTTTGAACTACCAACCTTTCAATTAGTGAACTGATGCTTAACCCACTGCACCAACAGGACTGCTTATAAAAACACAAGTGTTTGGGTTTCTCCCCAAATACAGGGTTCCAGAGAGCCAGAAGGTAAAACATTCAACCTGATGTTATTTCAGTTTTGTTTGTTTTTGTTTTACTTTTGAGACAGCTCCAAACTTTTAAAGTCCAAAGTCCTTAATTTGACACCCATGGCACTTCCCAGCTAGCCTGTTTCATTCCGTTTCTGTTCGGCTTTATTAATGTCTCATTGGTCAAAGAGCAACTCTAAAGGTACTTCCTCTATAACGCTTTCATCAGCAACCCTTATGGACTCCCACTGTTCTTTGTGTATATTTGGACCTGAATAGTGTGATTATTTGTTCACCACATGTGAAAAAGTCTCCTCTACAGAACTGACGTCTGTTGTCTTCTTTGTACCTACCTCTCACCTTCTTATCCTAGGGCTTAGTAAGGAACCAGGTCTGGAAATATCTGTTGAATGGATGAGGGAATAAATTGATACATGAATAGATGAGTTGCAGGCCGTTGCTATATTGAAATAACATGTCTGAGGGAAGTGGAAAATAACAGAGTTCATTCTTTTTTCTCCAAATCAAAGGAAAAGACAGTAAATGAAAACGGGAAAATAAAAGAAAGATAGGAAGAAGGGAGATGAAATGGTAAGCCAAATAGCATTTAGTGCCTAGAATTCAGACAAAACTAAAACCTCCACAAAAGGAGAACGTATTATAGCCCCAGGCCTTACAAAATATGTTTTTAATTAAGTAGCTTTATACCCATTATCATCAATTTGGATATTCACTAATGTTGTGGTTGTGGGTCATTGAGTCCATTGAGACCCATATGTAACAGAGACCCCATCTAACAGAGTTGAACTGTTCCACAGGTTTTACTAGGCAATATAATATATACAGGAACAAACTGTCGGTCTTACTCCTATGGAACCCCTTCATTGGTTTGTTGTATGCCACAGAGTCAGTTCCAACTCATATTGACCCTGCATAGGGTATCCAAGGCTATAAATCTTTACAGGAGCAGAAAACCCGATATTCCTCCCATGGAGTGACTGACATATTTGAACCACTGACCTTGCGGTGAGTAGCTCAGCTGGTAACTCACTACACTACCAGATGGAGTGCCTGGATGTGTATAATGCTATAATCTTTTAATTAGAAGCCAAGCACTTAACTAAAGTGCCTTTAGCTATATTGTTGTTGTTGTTAAGTACCATCGAGTCATTTCTGACTCATAGTGACCATGAATAGGGTTTCTGAGGGGTAGTTGGTGGATTTAAACTGCCAACCTTGTTGTTCAAAGTCCAGTGCTGATCCTACAGTGCCACACCAGGAGCATTAGGTACCATCAAGTAGGTTCTGACTCATAGAGACTCTATGCACAACAGAACAAAAAACCGCCCTGTCCTGTGCATCCTCACAATTGTTGTTACTCTTAAGCCCATTGTTGTTGCACTGTGCCAGTCCATCTCATTGGGGGTCTTCTTCTTTTTCACAGACCCTCTGCTTTATCAAGCATGATGTCCTTCTCCAGGGATAAGAAACATATTATCCTCCTGATAAAATGTCCAAAGTATGAGAGGCAAAGTCTTGACATCCTAGTTTCTAAGGAGCATTCTGGCTGTGCTTCTTCCCACACAGATGTGTTTGTTCTTCGGGCAGTCCAACACCTTAACTCAAATGCATCAGTTCTTCTGTGGTCTTCCTTATTCATTGTCCAACTTTCACATGCACATGAAATTGTTAAAAATGCCATGACTTGGGTCAGGCACACCTTAGTTCTCAAGCTGACATCTTTACTCTTGAACACTTTAAAGAGATCTTGGGCAACAGATTTGTCTAATGCAATACGTAGTTTGATTTCTTGACTGATGCTTCCATGAGTGTTGATAGCAAAATAAAATTTTTGAAAACTTCAGTCTTCTCTCCAGTTATCATTTACTGGTCCAGTTGTGAGGATTTTAATTTTCTTTAGATTGAGGTGCAATATATACTTAAGATTGTGGACTTGGATCTTCATCAGTATTGTAAGTCCTCTTTGCTTTCAGTCAGCAAGGTTGTATCCTCTGTATATCTCAGACTGTTAATGTGGCTTTCCATTAGACATTTTAAATGTAATGTGACAAAAGATAAACTATTAAGTAGTTTTCTTGTCCGCTTCTCATCATCCAAATCAGCTCCTCCCTATTCCTTTTTTCTGTCAGGAAATGACTCCACCACCAACCAGTTGCTTAAGGCAAACACTTATTATCATGAAGTCCTATCAGTACCAGCTCCAAAATATATCTCATATCCAGCCACTGCTCATCACTCCACTATTATCCCCACTGCCTTGGTCCTCACTGCTCTCTCTAGTCTGAGCGCCTGCAAAGCTTCCAACCTGCTCTCCCCACTTCCTCTCCCTCCTCCTTACAGTCTATATATGCTCCACTCAGAAATCAGTGTAATCTTTGTAAAAAACCCCATCAGAACTTGTCACTCTCCTGCAGGAGCCTTCTAATGATTTTCTAACATTTTAAAAATGAAATACAAAGTAATGGGCCTACAAAACTACACAATCTGACTCTTTTCAGCTCATCTGACCTCTTCTCCTTCCATATTCTATCTCGCCCTCTGAATGCTAACCACACGTATATTTCTGCAGGTCACAGAATGTTTCTCTTTCCCTTGGCTGCCAGCAGCATCAGAGTTTAATGTGATTTTAAATGCTGGTCACCCTTATAGTTCACCATCTGTTTTCTTCTTTTTTCCCTTAGTCTAAAATTTCTCTTTCTATATCATTTTTATCACACTTAGTGTGTCTTTGTTGTTTATTTTCTGTCTGCATGTGTGTGTGCACCTGTATGTGTGTTATGGTAAGCAGACTCAGATTCTTTTGAAAATAGAGTTGTGTAGCAACATTTAATGTTTTAAGGTTGATCTTGTTGAACAGGTGTCTGTATTTTGCAGGAATGAGGAGGTGCTAAATTCATTTTCTTTTGATACTGGAGAGAAAAAGACTTCCTGTAAGTGCTGATAGCCTATGCTGATTACTAGGCACATACCCTGGAACTTAAAGGGTGATATTTTGCACACTGAAGGTGAGAAAAGCCAGTTAGTGATCAAGCAAATCTTTAACAGAAGAAAATTTTTGTAGGGAAAATAAGTAAATACATAAGTGATAAAATTGGCAAACCTATTTTGGCATATGCTGGACTCCACAATTATCTGTTCTCTGGGCAAACGTCAGTTAGTATTGTCTGTCCAGCAGCCTTACTCTCTGTCCTCTTCTGATATTCATCAGTTTACACGTCTAACATCCCATCCCTTTAGCAAGACTCAAGTGGCTAACCCAAGACAGACCAGCAGAATCCTTCCATGGCATTTTATATATGGATATCTGGAGAGAACTGCTTCCTTTTCTCTGGTGTCCTAAACAGGGGTGGGTAAGCCCATAGCTGCTGGCTGCCAAGTTTCTCAATGAAGGAAACACATCTGGAGACCAAGTTAAAGAGGAAAACCTGAAGTCATTTGCTTGAGTTTCTGTCACTTACTACTAACATAATTCTGACAAGTATAATATCATTTACAAATCAAGGACAAGAAGTCCAGACAGATTAAATAATTACCTGTGGTCACAGAATAACGAGAAGCCCAGACTCCTAAACCTGCCCAGCACTCTCCTGGCTGCAGCCAGCCTCATTCAGTTCTTCTGCATGAACTGTAAGGCTCCAATGTCCAATGGTTTTCAGATTCCACCCCTAGATGAATGACTGAGACCTTGAGGCCCCCTCACCTCTGCTCTTGCCCCTCTTGCCCTAATTTCACAGTGAAAGAAAAGACTACGTTGCTGTTAGTTAAGAACTACTAACATTGAGACTTCCACCATTCTCCTGAGCCCTGCTTCTGGTTTGTACCATAATTAAGACAGTTCTATTCCCTTAATAAAAAAGAACTTAAATGGTGAGATCCTGCATTTATTTAAACAATGCTTCATGTTTGCCTCAGCCCTTCTCCTGCCAAAAACTCCCTATGGCTTTGCAAAATGTTAAGCAAGACTTGCCACTATTCTCATGAGGATAAGAGTCAGGGAAACACACACACACACACACACACACACACACACACACACACACACAAAAAAAAAAAAAAAAAAAAACTGAGTCAGAAAGAAGCAGAGGTATTTTGTTACAGACCCTCTTTTTTTCTAGACAGAGAAGAGGCGGTCTTGATTCACATTGCTATGGAAGGAGCCTTGGTTTCAGTTCCTAGCTCTGCCACCATTTAGCTACTGTGTCAGGAAGTAAGTTACTTCCTGCTACTTTGAGCCTTTGTTTTCCTTACCTGTGAAAAGGAGCTAATTGTCATACTTACTTCAGCACGTTATTATGAGGATTCCAAACACCTGACTGGGGAGCTTTGCAGTCCCTCAGTTCATGTGATTTTTCCTTCTTCTCCTTTTCTCTGCAGATTAGGGCAAAGAATGTTTCCCATGATATACAAGCCTATATGATCCTTGTGTAAGTTCCATAAAATCATCATATCTTCTCATATAAATATACTTAAGATGAATGTTGTAACCTTATTAGCATGATAAATATTCTAATTATGGCTCTAGCATTAGAGTTGGTGCCAAACATTAATCCATGGGGAATACCAATTGCCAAAGATGTAATTACCAACCTGTGAAGGGGGAGGGAGATAGATGTACTGAAATTATTAAATTTATGAAATTAAGAAGCCATCACACTTTTCAAAACAGAATGAAATCTGTGACAATAGGATATTCACACATATACATGCACACTCTTTCTATCATGCCACTATGATATAATTTCAATTTTTTTAGTGTTACTGAAATGATGATCAAGTGAGTGCCATCAATTTAATCAGTACCAATAGTGAGGCTTTGCAATAGGCTAGGTACTGGTCAGGAACTTATCACATGGTTCTCTAATAACCAGTCTTGGTTGTCTGAAGGCCTCAGTTCTATACATGTAGACCTGAGGTCTAGGGAAATTGTTATAGATATATTTGTTGCTGTTTTTGTTGTTACATGCCATCAAGTCAGTTCCTACAGAAACGCCAACCTTGCATTTCAAACTGACTTTGTAGTTCAGCGTATTAACCCACAGTTCCACACCAGTGCCATCAAACTGATCCTGAAATCATGGTGATTCCATAACAGTGGTCACTAAAACAAGATCTAATCATTTTAAGTGCTTTTTGGGTGTGTTTTTGTTTTATTTCCTGTTGTTGTTATTTTAATGAGTAGGCACTTCTGTAACTATTTGCATGGATTATAGCTATTATTTTTATCTCCAATTTACAGGATGATACTAATGCTTAGCAAAAGCCAGACAGCTAAAAACCGGTGGATCCAGAATCTAAACGTGTGTCATCGACTCTGAGAGTACAGACTGAAACACATGGTCAGGAAGCTGTAATTTTAACCCAGTCCTCTTGGATAGCAAAGTGTATACCCTAGATACAGGATTTCTGGAGTTCAGCTATTAGTTTGACATGGTATCTATGGCTTTCCTGAAAATAAGAGAAAGAAATATAGGTTCAGTTGGTTGCATACCTAAAATTCGTGAGTGGGGATTACAGGATTTCTGTTAGAAGTGGAAGGTCTCTTCCCTGGCAAAGAGGTCCATCTTCAGCCCTACTGAGGTCCAGATTTGAGCCAGCAATTCAGATGGAACAGTGATAGTGTCAGCTTATATTTATGAAAGTTATAAAGCTTGGCAGGAGGATACACAATAGATTAGGAAGTTGGATTGAAAGGAAATTGACATTGATGTTGAATGCCAACTGTGTGCCAGATATTGGTCTGGGCCACCTGTAATGCTTTTTCTAAACTAACAAGCAAAACCAGAGATACAGAATGTAAGAGAGCTAAGTGTAGAACTCTGCAGTTAACAAAATTAAGATGAGAGGAACAACATGACTTTATTGTGGTCCCTGTAGAAAGATCCTGGAAGATTAATTGCTTCATTGCAAATTTGAGCGGTTAGGAACATAGAGTTCTCCTGCCAGTCCTGGAACAAAGTAACTGCAGAAATCCTTTGATCCTGTGATAACCCTGAAACTAGGGGCTATCATGTGAGGCAATACAGAACTTCCAAGATCAGGGTCATCCTAGTGACCTCTGACAGAAAACCAATGCCTTTCTTTTAGACAGATACAATTGAGAAGAGCAGGTGAGAAGTAAGGCTGCAGAGGGAGGCAGAGACCAGATCCTGGTGGATTGCACAGGTCCTTAAAGACCTCCCCCTGAGGTAAGGAGAGACTAGTAAAGGTGCTAAACAAATCTGCGTTTTAGTAGTCTCACTCTGGTCCAGCGTGAAAAATGGATGGGAGGTAAATAAAATGGAAGGCAGAGACAGGTTAGGTGATCTGGATAAGAAATTCAAAAGATGCAAAAGATATGAAATTGATTAGACATCCTGACTGAATATGGATTACGACAGGGAAGATAGAGGTGAGGCTAACTCCTAGGTACAGAAGTGGGCCCCTGACTAATAATATTAATCAGAAAGATACATCTGTAAAACTGACATGTAATTATAGGAGTCTCTTTATAAAGAGTTATTTTATGTTACTGATGACACCCTGATGTATAGTGCTGCACCTCAATTCGACATCTGTTTGTTAATCCATGTATATGACAGCAATTCTATTCAAAATTCTTCTAGAAGCAAGGAAGGTAGAACCGAGAGACTCAGAGACTAAGTGAAGCTGTGACTGATAACCTGAACAGGGACAGTTGTGTAAATTCAGTATGAGCTGTAGAGGCTGCCTGCCAACGGAATGGACCCCTGCCACCTTAGAGGCAACTCGGGTTCAGAACAGGGAAGGGGTCATGCCACTTACAGTGTCTGGTTGCACTCTGTTAAAGGGTGCGTTGAAGAACCAACTAGTGTGTGCCAATGATAAGTGAAGCTATCAATTAAGGTTCTGGGAACCACTCAAACCAACACACAATTTTGAACTTCCATTCCATAGGATAAGCACTGGACTGCAAACCATAAGATTGACAGTTCAAACCTTCAAACCATTTGCTCCTCGGAAACTCTGTTGCTATACCTCTCTATGCTTCAATTCTGAAGGATTTGATCAGGGCAACTAACCAAGCTTTTTCTGACCTTCAGGGTTTAAACAAAGCCCAGCTGGTTGGGATCCCCACTCGTTCTCTCCAATGCTGTCTGAGTCCACCCTTGACCTCAGTTATCCAGGGACATGTAAGGTCCAGACACTGATGCCTTAAATGTACACTGCACCTGCTCAGTAAAAGAAAATATAGACACCTCCACCCACAGATGGCCACAGCAACCACCTGCTGTGCCAAGTCTGCAAACAGGTCCAGTTGAGGCAGTGCAACTGCGATTCCACGCTTGTCTCTTATTTGGGCTTTTCAGTGACAGGACTTCACAGGTACAGACGTCCAAAGCAGCCCATTTCTATAACCATTGTGTTCTTGGCTTTCCCAAAATCCAAAATAGATCCCTCCTTTGATTTGTTTAATAATTCGTTTATTCATTCAATAATGAAAAAAGCATTGCCTTCACCCCCAGCTCCAAAAATGTAGTCCAGGCTTGGACATGAAGCACTGCATTCTCTTGGTGGCTGGTGCGGGACTGGGCACAATCCAAGCCATTTGAGTTACCCTGGAGACTCTGTAACTTGGAAACTATCCACCATGTGATTACCCTTGCAGTATTAGAAGATGAATATACATATACTGAACAGATATAACTGTAAGGAAATTAAAAGAGCCAATAATTTCAGTGAAAATGTTCCATATTGTTTGTATAAGGAAACATACATTGAAATCCATCTGTCATGGTCTCTAAGGAAATGCTGCCATATAAAATAGGTCTAAAGATATAAGAAAAAAGTAAGCACTCACATTATATCAGAAATAGGCTTGACAAATATTCATAGAATTGACAGTTTGGTATCAGAAGCCACAAACAAATGGCTCCTTTCTATTTTTAATGTGAAAACTGACAAACACAGGTGAAAATGTCAATATTGTTTTTTCAAAAGTACATAGACTTGTGACCACAGAAATTTATCATCTCAGTTGCTCAATTAATCTACAAACCAAGTTAAAGGAATCAGTCTTGAAAGTTTAGAGCAAATTCACTCAATAAATACTTATGAAACACCTTTTATGTTAAGCAATATGTTAGATGATAATAATACTATATATATTCTCAGAACCTAAGTCTAGTGGTAAATATAATTTGGATCCATTTATGGGCTATCTAGTACATGCTATGAGTCATGGTGTGGTGCTGTGGGTTAATGCACTGGACTGCAAAGTAGCTTGAATTGCAAGGTCAGCGGTTCAAGCTCATCAGTCACTCCTTGGAAACCTCATAGAGGGTTGCCATGGGTTGGAATCGATTCAATGGCACTTAACAACAACAAAGATACATGCTAAGCAGCATGGCTGAATTTATCATTTATGTATAATACTATCATTTCAGTGATACACAGCCTTATAAAACAGTTATTATGCACAGTTTTGTTATGTTGTTGTTGTTGTTGTTAGGTGTCCTTGAGTCAGTACCAACTCGTAATGACCCTATGCAGAACAGAATGAAACACTGCCTGGTCCTAGGCCAACCTCACAATCATTGCTATGCTTGAGCCCATTGCTCCTGCTACTGTGCCAAACCATCTTATTGGGGGGGTGGGGGGTGGGGTCTTCCTCTTTTTCTCCAACCTTCCACTTTACCAAACATGATATCTTTCTCCAGTGACTTGTTCCTCCTGACAATATGTCTGAAGCATGAGAGATGAAGTCTGGCCATTATGCCTTCCAAGGAGCACTCTAGTTGTACCTCTTTCAGCACAGATTTGTTTGTTCTTTTGGCAGCTCATGGCACTTTCAATATTCCCCTCCAACACCATAATTCAAATGCATCAATTCTTCTATGGTCTTCTTTATTTACTGTCCAGCTTTCGCATGCATTTGAGGTTATTGAAAATACCATGGCTTGGGTTAGATGCACCTTAGTCCTCAAGTTGACATCTTTGCTCTTCAACACTTTAAAAATGTCTTGTGTAGCAGATTTGCTTTGTTGTGTATATGTGTACAATTTGTTTTTCTAATATCCTTAACCTCTACTTTTGTGGAAGAGGCCAAGTTTTTTTTTTTTTTTCAGGAATCCTTATCAACTATTCTCAGTCCATATAATTTGGGTTAGGCTGACAAGTCACCCTGACCCCAAGAAAGGACAAGATTTCTCAAAACCGGCCAATCGGAGCTTTCCATCACCCTGGCCACAGTGACTGGGTCAAGGAAGAAAGTGACCCAATATAGCCCAATATGAACTTCTAGCATTAGTCTCCAGACTACTGGGTAAAAGTAGGAAACAGATGTTTTCTTTCCACTGCTTTATCTTAGCTAGGTAGACATAGACCTAAAGTTGCCTAGTTCCACCACCTGAATATGAAACCACACAAAGTATTGAGAAGTCAAGAGATGGGATGTGCCCCAGTGATTCCATTTGAACCATTGTCCTACTCAATGAACTACGCATTTGAGTAAGTTGACTGTACCCTTAAAATTCATGATCCATTGAATTCTCTTCTTCACTTTAAGTTATAGAAGTCACCTGTAGTCAAATATAATTAGCAATGTGTTGTATTTTCTCTACTCTTGGGTAATCAATTAAGGCGAAAGCAATGTATTTGTTTTCTGAGTCTTCCATGTGGCCTAGAACAGTGCCTTCCCGAAGGACTTGTTCCATAAACACTCACTGAGTGGATTAATGATCTTGATTCTGACTTTTCAGGTAATTCACACCAAGTTCACTGTAAAGGATCAACATTTCTGTCCAAGGTATTCCAACTCCAGTCAAGAGCTGAGACTGGAGACCCATAAATTGGAGTTGGTTTGCAGCTTTGTAAGATCTCCCAAGCACAAGCAAGCTCTGAGAAACTAATAGGTTCAAACAAAACTCCCAAGGGAGTGATTAAAGCAGATGGTAATTTACTAATAACCATAATTGCTGCCAGTCATTGAACACTTACTACAAGACAGAAACTAAGCTACACATGCTACACATCTAGTCTCAGGGAAGGAAAAGAAGAGTCCTCACCCATAGTCACTCTCAGACGGGGGTCATGACAGCCAAGGGGGTCTTTGTACGCAGTTGGCCACCTTCAGCCTGAGAGCCTCTCACTACTAGCTCGGTCCCTTGTTAAGGCCCTACACGTCTCTCCCAGGTGTGAGGAGGAAGAGTACTTCCAGCTGCAATCTGGAAACATAAAAATCTACCCCAGCCTGGAGGTTTTGCTCTTGTCTCAGTGATAATCCAAGGATGGGGCAGAGTCACCACATTTCCAGCACTCTCTCCACAGTGCCCAGTGTACGACAGCAACCTATTTCTGGTTGAGTACACAGTCCTTGTCTCTGACCGGAAAGGAAGGATCTGAATAAAAAACTGTCAGCCTGTTCTGCTCCATGTTTGGGGCTATGCCAAGGTAGTCCTGATGAGCATGATTGAGGTTGGGAGAGCGGGGATACAAAGACCTGGCTGAGCTAGTACAGTTATTAAAGCAGGAGGGCAAAAGTTCATGTCTAGAGAGATCAAAAAGGTGAAGTTCTCCAAATTAGTCTCCCAGAAACAAGACTCTACAGAGGCAATCACAAACATGGCACCACTGCAAAGCATACTATAGCCAAAAAGACCTTTCTAGCCTCCCAAATAATACAAACAAGGGTATACCAGCCATGCTATATGAAAGACTGAAGTATCTTCCTACTCAGTTAAAAGAAAATAATATTTACAAAGTTGTCATTATAAGAAAAGGCAAAAAGTACAGAGCCAAAAATATAAGGAAAAAAGTAACGTTGGGGTGTGTCAGGTTGTTAACTAGTAATATTATGTTAGTGGTCTGGATTATTGTAATGATTGTGATAGTTGACACCTTTTAAATTTTTCTTTATTGTGATTTTTTTCATCATTCTAAATAAATATTAACTTCTATCCCTAATTTTGAAGTCCTGGTGTGTCACTGTGGGATAATGCACTGGACCGTAAGGTAGATTTGAACTGCAAGGTTGGTGGTTCAAACTCGGCAGCAGCTCCTCAGAAACCCTGTACAGAGTCACTATAAATTGGAAGCAACTCCATGGCACTTAACAGCAAGATACCTAATTTTATAGTCACATTGCTGTTGTTGGGTGCTATGGATTTAGTTTCGATTCATAGTGACCCTATGAACCACAAAGCAAAACACTGTCCCATTCTATGCCATTCCACCGCAATTGTTGTTATGTTTGACACCATTGTTGTTTCCATTTTGTCAAGCCTTTTTGGGCGTCTTGACAAATATTCACTGAATTGAATATTTCTTTTCAAAAAATGAGAACCAAACCTACATCCAACAATGACTTTGTGGAATTTGGCAAATCAAAAACCACATTCCCATCTTCTATCATGATGCCTGCAAATGCACTGATAGAGATCCATCCCTTACATTTAAGCCCTATTACTGTTGTTGTTAAGTGCTGTCAAGTTGGTCCCAACTTACAGTGACCCTGTATAGGATTTCTGAGGAACAACTGGTAAGTTTGAACACTCAACTTTGCAGTTCAAATCCACCTTCTGGTCCAGTTCATTATCCCACATGCCACACCAGAACTGTTAAGCGTTGCCAGGTTGGTTCTGCCTCATAACAACTCTGTATAGGGTTTCCAAGGAGCAACTGGTAGATTTGAATGACAGACCTTTCTGTTAGCAGTCCAGTGCTTATCCACAGCACTGCACCAATACTCCTTTTTAAGTTATCGTTGTTGTTGCTGTTGTTATTGTTGTTAAGTGCCATTGAGTTGGTTCTGACTCATGGCTATTCTGTATAGGGTTTCTAAGGAGTGGCTGGTGGGTTTGAACCTCCAACCTTTTGGTTAGCAGTTCAATGCTTATCATATAGCACCATACCAGGACTCCTTTAAAGCCTTTGTTGTTGTTGTTGTTAAGTGCCATAGAGTCAGTTCCAACTCATGGTGACCTGTATAAGGTTTCCAAGGAATGGCTGGAGAGTTTGTGGTTCAAACTGACCTCGTGTCCAGTGCTTACCCTACAGCGCTACATAAGGACTACTTTGAAGCCCTAGAATGGTGGAATTCTTACGATTGTAAATGATAACACTTATCAGAGTTAAGTCTAACGAGGTTAACAAAGGCACGAAACACAGATTACGTTATTGGAATATAACCTTGGGGTTGCAAAATGATGAGGCATTAGGACAGATGACGGGTACAATAGGGAAAGTGGAATTGCCCAAAGAACATACTCTGTTCTACAGTTTTGTTATGGATCTGTCCTTAGGACTATAATTGTCTTCTAACTATGGGCTGTTTCCCAATTGCTGACGATGTACCTGATCTTAACAACTGAGAAGCTCATGGGTAGTGTGGGCACTTCTGAGTCCTCCTTCTCCCACCCTCTGGCTCTCCGGCCTGGGCAGCTTTCTCCCAGTGACTCCACCATTGGCTATCCTTGGTGGGACTCCAGCAGAACTCTGTTCCAGCTTTGATATTTCCCACGTGTTTTTCCCACTACAGCAAAACTCTCAAACTGAAGCCACCTTAATCCTTTTGGCCTTCAAGTTTAATTCTACTAATCCTCTCCAGATAACTCTACACAAGCTCCCCATTATCTTTATATGCATAATCAAGGCTCAGCTTCTGCTTTTAAAACCTCCTTAGCCTGCGATCATAATGACCCTTATGTTCCATTCTTCAAAGTTCTCCCATCATTTACTTCAAAGGACTCTCAGAGTTTTGAGCCAGTTCATTCAAATGTTTACTCCCTGTTGAGAATTTCCACCCCAGATATACTGAATCAGATTCTACATTTTAACAAGAACCCAAGGAGATTCTTCTAGATCCCTGTTGTTGTTGTTAAGCGCCCTTGAGTCGGTTTCAAATCATAGTGAACTCGTATAGGGTTTCCGAGGAGCAACTGGTAGATTTGAACCCTCAACCTTGCAGTTAGCAGTCCAATACTTCACCCTTTAATACCACACCAGGACTTTTATAGATTCCTAGACGTATACATAAGAACCACTTGGGGATCTTATTAAAAAGTAGACTCTGGCACAGTATATCTGGGGTTGGAATGCAAATTCTCAACAGGGGTTGAACTGGAATAAACTAGTTTGTAGCCCTCGGGAGTGTACTACAGTATACAGTTCTTCCTCTACAGGCAAGCTAGAAATTTTACCACCTCCACCCACACTTCCCCATTCCCTTGTCTGTTCTATGCTGCAATGCAGCTTGCCAGCCCTCACGCAGAAATTAAGTCCCTTTCAATCCCTCCATTTCCTATTTTAGAAACAATCTCCCCAAACAGAGACTGTTGTGAACCAATGATGCAAAGTTGTCTCAGAGAAGATGATATAAATAAAACATTGAATGAGTGACTTCCATTTTCTCAGGTGGAGAGAATCATGAAAATACCTTGAACTTTAGAGTAATAATGAACTCCACATTCATGTCATAAAGTGACCAGCATTGTTTGGTTCCTCTTTGAAGAGGACCAGTCTTGGGAATCCATTAGAATGCCCTTTTAAGATTTTGATTTTTTGATTAATTATGTGTTCTGGAGTAGATTCCGACTCATAGCGTTCATAAACTCGGAATCAAGGCTCTCAGTCTTAATGGAAGCTGGAAGCTTCATCTTTCTCCCATGAGACAGCTAGTAGTTTCGAGCTGCTGACCTTGAGGTTTGCAACCCAACTCATAACCACTATACTACCAGAGCTCCAGTTAATCCACCTGTTGCAAAACTTCTCATAAAAACGCACAGTTGAATAGGGCCATTTGCTCAAGTGGATGAGGAGTTGCCAATAGACAAATAATGAAGAATGCCACAAGGCCCCAAATACCTCTTCACTAGGCCAGACCACTGTTCTTCTGCCTGAACTAAAATTCCTCCATGCAAGCCACAGGTGCCCAGCCTTTTCAGTTACAAAAAAAGAGTCTGGGTCTCTCAGAGCCTGAATACAGGTGATGGATGAAACAGGCAAGGAGAGGCAGGCATGGGGCAGAGAGAGGATGATTTTACTCTTTGTTGTTTGTCTCCCCTTCCTTCTTTTCTTTCCCCTGTTCTTTCCTTATTTTTGTTTGTTTGGGGTTTTGTTTTGTTCTGGTTTTAGTTTTTGTTTTCTCTGCCATACCTTGCTCTACAAAGAAAGCAGCATCCAGCCTCCTCAGGCTACTCTCATGTATCAGTGAGACTCCATCTACAGA
Organism: Chrysochloris asiatica; assembly: GCF_000296735.1. Classification (NCBI taxonomy): domain Eukaryota; kingdom Metazoa; phylum Chordata; class Mammalia; order Afrosoricida; family Chrysochloridae; genus Chrysochloris; species Chrysochloris asiatica. The sequence goes on from NW_006408576.1 coordinate 15,859,952, forward strand.
ATTATACACTGATCCTTTTGGAATGAGGCCATGCACCAAAAGAGCAAGAGAGGAGAGAAGAGGACAAGATTCGCAGTTACTGTGTCAAAGAACAAAAGGCTAAGGTGGGCCAATGAGTATTCAGTTGTTGTTGTTATTGTCAGAATGCCATCAAATCAGTTCCTTATATAGGGTTTTCAAGGAGCACCTGATGAGTTTGAACTGCCAAACTGGTGGTTAGTCACCCAGTGCTGAACCTACAGTGCCACATCAGGAGTACCCAGAGACAATATGAAAGCTTCAAGGGAGGAAAGGAATTACTATTTTGCATGACTCATTACTAGCCTTTCTGTATATGAGTTACCTTTGCATAAAAGGAGACAAAACTGACCATTCCCATCTTAAGGTTTAGACCTTATACCAGCTTTTATCTGATTCAGGAAAATATTTTAGCACATTTTTTACATTAGATAGTCAGTTTCCCATCACTGAACATGGACATTGTTAAACAAAGAAGTTGTGAGAGACTTTAACAATTTAAACGACATTCATTAAATATGAGAAAATATAGATTCACCAAATATTTGCATTCATAGCTATACAATAGCACATATTTATATTTAAGTAGAAAATCCATGGAAAAAATTAGCATTAAGTAACTGCAAGTATTCTCAAGACATTTATAAATCAATTACATATGACCTTTCTGTTCTCCTCCCACCCCTGCCTTTTTCTAAAGAAATTGAATGATTATATATGCTGCTGCTAAACATAAACTATTCAGGATAATGTCTGGTCACTGGAATTCAATCAAGAGATCCTGGAAAATCACCTGCTCCCCTTTGGAAGGTGTAGTACAATCCTACCTCTGTAACGAGCAGAAGTGTAAATGTAAGAGGGAAAACATGTTGAGGTTGCAGTTCTGTGACGCTCTTTATTCAGGTTTTTCAGATAAGCAAATTATAGAAATCATTTTTCATCCAAGGGTCAAGACTAATGCAATAAACCAAAATCAAATATGATATAGAGAATTCAGACATGCTGATACTGGAGAAACAAACTAAGCAAACTTTGACTTACCAAAGAAAAAAGCAAAATGATATTGAAGGATGGTTATGTAACTTCTATATTAAATGTAGACAGGATTCCCGGTGTGGCACTGTGGGTTAATGTGCCAGACTGCAAAGCCGTTTGAACTGCAAGGTCGTCAGCTCAAGCTCACCAGCTGCTCCTCATAAACCCTATACAAGGTTGCTATGGGTTGGAACCGACTCGACGGCATTTCACAACACAACACTAACAAGGTAATCAGGTGCAGTGTTTTACAAAAGGCCCACAGATGCAACTATGAAGGTTATTCATGCTCAAACATTAAAAATGTTGATACTTACTATTTCTCTGTAGTTATTGTAACTATATTAAGCTACCTAACTTCTTAACCATGCTATATTAATTGTTGTTGTTGTTGTTAAGTGCCGTCTAGTCGGTTCCGACCCATAGCGACCCTGTACAGGATTTCCAAGGGTGTAAATCTTTACGGGAGTAGAAAGTCTCATCTTTCTCCCGCGGAGCAGCTGGTAGTTTCGAACCACTGACCTTAAGGTTCGCAGCCCGATTCGTAACCACTACGCTACCAGAGCTCCTTATTAATTATCTGCAATAATTATGTCAATTTACTCTGAGATCCTAACATTATGAACTATACATAGAAAATATTCCTGAAAATTTTATTATTAAGATTATGATCTATTTAGCAATATCTGATGGTAGCAGCTCTCACTGAAAATCTGAGTAAAAGAGAGTATTTAACAGGAAATATAAATTACCAAAACCAATGCCAAAAAAGATTAGAAATTCAAAGCAAATCAATTATACTAGCAGAAACTGAGAAGATTGTTTAAGAGATGACAATACACCAAAAGCAGTAGGTTTAAATGATTTTACCATAAAAATCTATTAAACCATTAAGAAACAGACAAGTACAGTATTTTTTTGAACTATTCTAGAGCATGAAAAAAATAATAATAATAAGGAAATCTTCCAACCCAATTTATGGGTAACTTAACATTGATTAGTTATAATAACAAGGAGAACATGAAAAACAAAATCTGATTTCAATGAATATCATCTTGAAACTCTTGACAAAATATTAAAAGAACAACACGTAATGTTATTGCATCTTTTACCATGAATGTTGCTATTGTTGTTGTTAGGTGCCATCAAGTCAGCTCTGCCTCATAGTGACCTTATGTGTAACACAATGGAACCCTTCCCAGTCCTGTGCCATACTCATAATCATTGTTAAGATTAAGCTCATTGTTGCTACTACTGTGCCATCTCTTTGGGGGGGTTTCCTCTTTTTTGCTTAACCTCCATTTCACCAAGCATGATGTCCTTCTCCAGGGACAGGTTCCCCCCTGATAATATGTTCAAAGTATATGGTTTCTAAGGAATATTCTGACTACTTTTCAAAACAGATTTGTTTGTTCTTCTGGCAATCCATGGGACTTTTAATATTCTTTTTCAAAACCATAACTCAAATGCATCAATTCTCCTATGATCATCCTTATTCATTATCCAACTTTCACATGCATATGAAGCTATTGAAAACATTATGGCTTGGATCAGGCACACGTTAGTACTCAAACTGGTTTCTTTCCTCTTTTAAGGGATCTTTTTTACAGCAATTTTACTTAATGCAATATGTCGTCATTTGATTTCTTGACTAATGCTTCCATGAGTGTTGATTGTGGATCCAAGCAAAATGAAGTCTTTGACAACTTCAATCTTTTCTGTGTTTATCATGATAATTAATTGGTCTAGTAGTGATGATTTTTGTTTTCTTTACAGTGAGGTGCAATCCATACACCTTTGAAGTACTGAAGAGATTTTAGTTGAGTTTCAAAAGTTTGTGTTTTAGGAAATTCATATTATCCAAGTATTTTCTTTAGCATCCTATTTGTCTGCATTCAGGAAATCTTTATTCTGCTTCTTTGCCATAGCTTGAGCATGATTCAAGTGTTCTCTCCTTCTGGAAACCTGTTCCTCCTTCCCCCTTTCCTCCACCTACCCTCTACAGGCTAGAGTAGGGTGCCCCTCGCTCCTCTTTCTTAGCGCCCTGGGGTGCCCATTCCATTTGTGCTCTATTATAACAGCCCCTCTCTTCCCTGAGAGGCCGTGAGCCCCTTCAGAGCACAACTGCATCTTCCTCTTCACTATATTCCTAGCACCAAGTACAATGCTTGGACTGTAACAAGTCCTTTGTAAATAGCTGATGAAGGAATGAGTGAGATTTTCTGGTTTTCCTTCACCTAGATTAGCCTCAATTTCCCTCAAAGACTTGTACAGCATTATCTCTGTTTTAGCACTGAATTTATCTCAACCATAACTTGACTTGAGTTCTTACTGTCAACAATTGTGTGCAAATCAAAAAATACTGATAATCTGCAAGGCATCTTTAGGCCATATCAGCCACTGGTAAACACATATCATACGTATTCCAGAATTGTATTTGAAACAAAGCATTTATACTCAATAGGAAGGATTTCTTCTAGGGAAAAAAAAAAATTAAAATCCCCAGCCTAGCCTTTTGTTCTTTTACACAAGCACTATGACTCTTGTCCCCTTAGCTCCTCTTTGCTCCTTTGGTGCGTGGCCTCATTCCAAGCTTCTTGTACTTCCACAAAGGACCCAGCATATAATCCTGTAAATGGAGTTTTACTGACACATGAAAGAAGCCAGAGAAGGATGGAAGCTGCTTTCTCTGTAGAGCAAGGTATGGCAGAGAAAATAAAAATCCCTAAAACAGACCTCCTAAAAATTAGACACTTATTTGCCCAAAAGATTATGCAGAAAGAGTAAAAAGTGAGCCCACAGTCTGGGAAAAAATTTTTTTGCAATGGCATATCAGATAAGAGACTAATCTCTAAAATGTACAGAAAACTTCAACACCTCTCTCTACAAGAAAAAGACAAACAGCTCAATTTAAAAATGGGCAGAGAACATGAACAGACACTTCCCCAAGGAACACATTCAAGCAGCCAACAAACATATGAAGAAATGTTCACAATCATTAGCCATTGTGTTGTTGTTGTTGTTATTAAGTGCCATTGAGTCAGTTCCGACTCATAGCAACCCTGTATAGGGTTTCCAAGGAGCAACTGGTGGTTTGAACCTTGCTATTCCAACTGACCTTTCGGTCCAGTGCTTAATCCTCAGCACCACACCAGTACTCTCATTAGTCATTGCTGTTGTTGTTATTAAATGTCGTTGAGTCAGTTTCAACCCATAGCAACCTTGTATAGGATTTTCGAGAAGCAGCTGGTGAGGTTGAACCACCAACCTTGCAGTTCAAATGGCTCTGCACATTAACCCACAATGACACAAGAGAGATGCAAATAAAAACAACAATAAGATATCATCTCACCCTAGTATTAATAATAATGTTCAAAAAACCAGAAAACAACAAATACTGGTAAGTGTGTGTAAAGACTAGAACCATCCTACATTGCTGGTGGGATTGCAAAATGGTTCAACAGCAAATGCTATGGCACTTCCTCAGAAAGTTGCAAATGGTAATACCATATGGCCCAGAAACCCCTCTACTTGGTATATATAAACAAAAAATGAGAGCCAGGACACAAAGTAGATATATGCACACTGATGTTAAACACAGCACTATTTACAATAGCAAAAAGATGGAGATAGCCTATAAGTCCATCAATGGAAGAATGGATAAACAAACTTTGGTACATACACACAATTGAATACTATGCAGTTGTGAAGAACAAAAATGAATCTGCAAAGCACCTCATAACATGAATGAACCTGTGAACAAGAAAAAGTAAAACATTAACTTACTGCCTCCCTTCCCAGGAGACAAACTGGAATGCTAATCAGGTTACTGATGGGGATCAATCTTCTGGTTTCCCTCCTGTCTTCAAACAGGTCCACAACCTAGCCTCTCCCGGATTTTGATCCTATGTAAACCTATACTGACCTGCACTCAGGGCTCAGAATCTGGAGAAATTAGTTCCTCTGAGCCAGCCGGCTTAACAAAATCTGAAACTCTGCTTCACCTCTCTGAGTAACCTCAGTTTCTTTGACGATGGATCTAAAGCTGCTGTAACACGTGGATAACATTATGCTCAGTGAAATTAGTCAATCACAAAAGGACAAATATTGTATGTAAGTATTACTGTAAAAGTTAACGAAAAGGTCTCCACACTAAAAGACACATTATTTGATGGGTATCAGGATTGGGAGGAAAAGAAGAATAATTCACTGACTGGACACATATTAACTTGGGTGACAGGGAGGGCAATACACAAGAGGGAGATTGGCAAAAGAATGATGAAAAACAGTGAAGACACAGGAGGTGTGCAAAGGCTAAAGGGGATAAAGGTAAATAGTGTTATAGACACAACCTTGGAAAACAGTGTTCTGCGGGTAGATCCATGGACAGATAGATGCACAGACTGAACAGGTATGGGAGGAAGATATGTAAATGTCTGAAAGAAGAGATTTATAATTGGGTATTTTCCTTAGTTGTAATATACCTATGAATGTGACAGAGCATACAGCAGACCAAGTGATGCAAACGTCTTAGATATTAGCAAACCTCTTAAGGTAAAGAGTTGCTGGGACTGGGGGCTCAAGACCATAGTCTCAGGGGACACTATGGTCAATTGGCATAACAAAACATAACATCCTACTTTGTGGAGTAGCATCTGGGAATGTTTAAGCTCACCAGTGACCACCTACGGTGAGGTACAACAATTGGTCTCTCTACTTGTAGCAAGAAAGAAGAGTAATAAGAACTGAAGAGGCTTGGAATCCATTAGTCCAATGGACTAATGGAACATGTGAACATCAGTCTCCATGACTCTGAGACCAGAAACAATAGATGGTGCCTAGCTACTACTCCCAACTGTTCCCAGATAGAGTGGCAGGAAATGCAGAACATAACTCAAAATTCTTTAAAAAGAAAAAAAGACTATGTTTACTGGTCAGAAAAGACAGGAAGAACCTGAGATTATGGCCCTCCACCAACCCTCAGATCTGGAAAGGAATTCATCCACATGCCCAATTTTCAGCCAACCAGTAGATAGGTAAGGTATATATGAGGGAGTAACACCACTAGTAAGGTGTGCTCATTCAAAATCAAAAGGGCAACATTTACCTAAAGTTAAAGTTAAGGAGCTCTGGTAACGTAGTGGTTACGAATCAGGCTGTGAACCTTAAGGTCAGCAGTTTGAAACTACCAGCTGCGGAGAAAGATAAGGCTTTCTGCTCCCGTAAAGATTTACAGCCTCGGAAACCCTGTACAGGGTCGCTATCCACAGCACATAATAACAACAACAACAAAGTTGAGAAGGGATTGGAAGATGGAAGAAATGGAAAGAGGCGGGGATGGCTGCTGTTGCATGGAGGAGATTGTAATCATTGAGAAGAAACTAAGTATATGATCTATTGAATGTAAAACTGGCAATCTTGGCTGTTAAGTGCTATCAAGTAGATTCCGACTCATAGCAACCCTGTGAAGGGCTTCTGAGGAGCAGCTTGTCTGCAAATCCTTCACTCAATTCACAAAAAGAAAGTTAAAAAAAAAAAAAAAAATCCCCCAAAACATCAAGAAGAAAAAAAAAAAAAACAGCAATGACATGCAGATGAAGTTCTTTGTCATGAGTTTTACTGTCAGTAAACTATTAGGAATTTCCTTCTGTCCTTGAAAAGAATGGACTTTAAATTCAAGCTGAAACCCAAATGTGAAAACATATGCAAATGTGTAAAAATGAGCTTGCCTGGCTGGGAAAGCCAACACTAGACCACAAAGAAACCACTGTTATGGGTAGACTTTGAGACTTGATAGTTTCACAAGAAACAGACAGGTGCTTAGAAGGTGACAGCCTGTCACAGCCATTCTAGAGCAATCCTGTTTGTGGTTCCCTAAGCCCTTTATAGCTCTTCCCTTCTGTCGTTTTTTGGCCACTTTTCTATTCTCTTGATCATTTCAATACCAGCAGGAGGGTAGGAGAAGCAAATAGAGATGATATCATAATCCTTTTTCTTTTTTTTTCTTTTTCTAGTGGTATTTATGATAAAAGACTTGAGGGAAAAGAAAGTTATATTTAATAACTGAAAGGAGGGCTTTGAATAACCACAGGTTTTTGATTATTTATGCATGGGCTCGTCCCTGTTTCCATAGCTATTTGACTCAAGACAACAAGTACATTTGATTTCCCAAACAAAATGTAAGGCCTTTTGAGAAGTACTCCAGAACCAAAGGCTTGATCTCAACAATCAGGAAGTTCTTAATCTTTCCAGGAGTACCGCATTTACTCCTGTGAGTTAATCATGGGCAGTTGGGGAAGTAAATAACCAAATGTTAAACTAAGAAAAGCAAATTATCATAAGCCTTCAAAGTGTTGGCTGTGTCTTCTTTTCCAACTGCATGGTTATTGAGAATTAATCTAGAATTTTGTTTTTCCCTCCTTCACAATGTGAGCTAGCACCAGGAGCTATAATAATCCAAAGCTCAAAAAATATTCCAAGGTGGTAATAATGACAGACTAAGTTTTTATTATTATTATTATTATTATTGATTCAGGTAGCCTGAAAGATCTGGGCAACAGGAACCACAAACAACAGAAGGGATTCCTTGGTTTCCAGGGATCACATCAGAGCCCATCAAGCCATCCCTCTGATTACCCAGAGACCCAACCAATCACTCTCAGGTCTACATGCCTCATGTGATGGCGATTTTTCAACCGTTTTGGTCAAGTATTCATCTGAAAATTTTTGTCCAAATTCGAAATCTGGTTCTATGATACCCGTAGGTTATAATGTAACCAATTTTCTCTAGTCCTCTTTGCATGTAAATTGATCTACTGCACTGAAACTACTACTTAAAACAAAGGGATTTGATTTATAGCCAGTCTTTTACCTCATAAATCACACCTACAGCAGGATGCTCAGGGCCTTCTGAGCTCTGCCAGCATTTACCTTTTATAAATGATTTGGGGTGACCTCCCATTGTGAGGAAGCTCAATACAATGCCATTCTCCTCTCAAAGCATTCACTTTTGCCCTACACATTATTCCCACAGGGACTTCACACCCAGTTTTTGCCAGCACACCAGTTTTGTTCTGTTTTATTTTATTTTATTTTTTTTAATTAAGGAATGCCAGAATTAAAACCTACAACTTTGCCTTACCAAACTTTCATCTCTGTAGAAATGCATCTGTGAATGTGTCTCCTCCGTTGTATCCACAGCTCCTTTAAGCTTCTCATCTGGACATGTGTGGAGGCTGAGTCTGACCTCTACAATTGCCACAGTATGCGTTCTTATTTGGAAAAAGAAGCAGGTTAATAATGTCAAAAGTATTCCATGAAATTCTCCGAAGGGACTTTGGTGAGAAATGCACAGGGTATGTAATTTTCAGAGCATCCTTACAGCATCAGCAGAGTCTTTTAGAAGTGGAGCAGTAACAGAGGAAAATATTTTTGAGAGCTACAATGCAGGTCAGTGCTCCTTCCTGATGGAGGGTGCTGTGTTTGGAGAGAAAAAGGTGACAACAATTTTATAAAACCCATGATCATGACAGAAGTCCTGGTGTGGTGCTGCAGGTTAATGTGCTAAACTACAAAGTCAGTTTTAGCCAAAAGGTCAGCAGGTCAAACTCACCAGCTGCTCCTCAGAAATCCTATACAGAATGACTATGAGTCTGAACTGACTCGACTGCACTTAACAACAAGAGCAACAAATTATAGTGACAGCTGGCCCCAGAGCCCAGATTTGAAAACTTCTTTATCTTTCAAAAGGCTTGAGATGCTAAATGTCCTGGTACAACCCACAAAGCAGAGTTGGTGGTTCTGGTTTCCTATCTATCTCCTTGTAGTCAATGTCTGATGTTACTATGGCAATGATGGCATTAGTCAACACAAGAGGAGTTCATATCCCCTCCCTCCTAGCAGATTGGAGTTAACTGCCTGCCAACATTGAGCTGTGTAACCTAGGGTAAAGCATTTACCCTATCTTGGTCTCACTTTGTATTCTAGTAACATAAAGCATATGGGATATGCTTTAATTCCTTTCTACCTTTAAAGTTCAATTGTTTTGAAATTTATATACTCAAAGAAGATCGGTGTTCATTAAAGCAGCATTTATCTAAGAATGGTCTATAGTACCAGTCAAGGTTTGCATGATCAGAAATATTTGAGAAGTGTTAAGAGCTACTCAAAAACAGTGGGTTTGTTTGTGTTTTCTGTTTGTTTGTTTTGGTAGGAGCTTTCATGGAGCTCTAGGATAATCCCTGGACTGCCAACCGTAAATTAGCAAACCCACCAGTCATTCCTCCGGAAAAAGATGAGGCTTTCTGCTTCCATTAAGATTTACAGCATTGAAAAGAGACAGAGTCACTGGGAGACAGAACCAACTTACATTGTGCTGAATGTTACTGAAGAGTAAGGGAGGTACAAACAGTTCACATGCCTGCAGCCAACCCAAAGGTTTGTCATTCGAGTCCAACCAGAAATGCCTTACAAGAAAGAACTGGCAATTTACTTTCAAAACCTCAGTCACTGAAAACCCTATGCATCACAGCTCTACTTTGACATACACGGTACTACTAGGGGTTGAAATCAAATCCAAAAAACTAAGAAGAAAAAAAAATTTTTTTTTTCTTTATGACAGGACTTCTCACATCATTTTTGGAACCTCCTTCTTTGGTTAAAGAGCCCTACGGCATAGTGGGTTAGGAGTTGGAGTGCTAACAACCAAGTCAGCAGTTCACATCCACCAGACATTTTGCAGGAGAAAGATGAGGCTTTCTGCTGTTGTATATATAGACTTACAGCCTCAGAAACCTATGACAGGGTCTCTATGAGTTGGAAACAATTTGATGGCACACAACCATCACCACTTTCTTTGCTAAGATTTTTTGACTTATAAAAAATTATACTCTCCTTATGAAAAGTAATTCTGAGCTTTGTAAAAAGGAGTGTTAATAACTCTTCTTCTGAACTCCAATATCAACCCCAGTGATAACCAACATAAGGAGTTTGGTATGTACGTACATCTTTGCAAAACCTGTAGTACAGCATGGTTCCCTCTCAGGAAATAGTTCCCAAAATTGTCCACTGCCTTCCTTTTCACGAAGCATCTCACAGGACTGTGTGTTCTGGGACCACTGCTCTGTTTGACATACTAAGGGAAATCCTGAATTGCAGTGTAGAACTAGTTTGGATGGAATGTAATTCTTTTACCAAATCTACAAGGAGCTCATACAAGTAAGATGCAGACAAATATAACACTATTTGGCCTCCAGACCATAGGATGTGTTCATTCTTAATAAGATATTGGAAAATGCCTTATTGTTGTTAAGTGCTGTCAAGTCGATTCTGACCCATAGCAACCCTGTATAGGGTTTCCAAGGACCAGCTGGTGAGCTTGAATGGCTGACCTTGTACTTCAAATGGTCTTGCAGCCTGGTGTGTTAACCCACAGCACCACACTAGGACTCCTATGGTCCACATATACTACTATATCACTGCTCTGAAGACTCTCATTAGGGATTCTTCACCCCCTGGACTGTTACTTCAGTGTGTGTCTCTAGTGTCTCCATGTGGAAGGGGTGGGAAAGTTGACAATAAACAATCCCTGCCACACACAAAAAGGTTAGCGCAGAATAATACTGCTCTTATCTTTCTATTCCAAACCTCAGAGCAGCCCTGGTTTATAGCAGGGTCACAGTAAGCACTACTGAATTTTAAATAAATAATAATAATATTTAGTTATTGTTAAGTCTGTCCAGTTGGTTCTGACTCATAATGACCCTAATGCCTAGGGTTTCCGAGGCTGTGAATCTTTGCAGGAGTAGAAAGCCTCATCTTTCTCCTGCAGAGTGGCGCATAGGCTTGAACTGCAGAACTTGTAGCACTACAGAGTCACTGTGCACCCCCCTCAAAAAAAAGGCAGCATTCATTAATAAACAGGTAAATTGATAAAATATAAGACACATCCTATGGGTCAGGCGGTTACACGAATCGCCTGTTTTCCACCTCATACATGCCAGACATGTTTTCATGTATATATATTTTTAATTCATGTTAAGTCTCTAGGAATTCAATATTTTTATCCCCCACTTTTCTCATCAGGATTCAAGTTGAAGTGACTAGGAGTACAAATTCTTGGTTCTATAACTTTCTGTTCGCAAGCTGAATAGTATTTTCAATACAGCACAGTTGTCACCATACTTTCCTTAAAGTTTTCCATTCCAATCCTTGGAAACTTAGGGAATAAGAATGACAGCATGCAAGGAGATCTAGTTCCAGATTTATGAAGGACTGGGAGATTTGGGGTCTAAATGATCTCTTTTTACTCTTTCGGTTCTCTCCTGATTTTATCTTTGTATCCCACCTTTCAAACTATCTTTACCTTACTCTCAAACACAAGTGCCTTCATTATGGTAGTGACCTCATCTGTCAGTCTGTCACACTTCGGTGGCTTTTGTGATGCTGTGCTACTGGAAGCTATGCCACCGGTATTTTTTTTATTACTGCAAGGTCACCCATGGTGGAAAATTTTCAGCTGATCTTCCTAAGACAGACTTGGAAAAAGAGGTAGACAACTTGTGAATGTTTACCCACTGAAGATCTTACAAATAACAGTGGAATGCTGTCAGATAACACGAGAATATTGAATATTGAAACATGATGAATAAAGAGAATATTGTCAGTGTTGAAAGATGAGACACTCAGGTTGGAAGGCCTCTAAACCATAGATTGTTAAGATGCCCGATCATTTGTTCAGTAAACAGTTATCACAAGTTTTGTCTGTGCCTGATCCTGAACAAAGAACCAGAGACACAAGGTGAACAATATAGATGTTCTGTCCTCCATGATTTCACATTCTGGTAAAGAGGCCAAACTTGTGTTCACACCGATGCTGTAGAGTTAGCAGCTACTATTAGAGAAATGAATACCAGTGGAGACAAAACCCAAAACAAATATATATGTTTGCTGTTGCTAAGTGCCGTTGAGTTGGTTCTGACTCATAGTGACCCAGTATTGGGTTTCCAAAGAATGACTGGTGAGTTTGAACCACAAACATTGTGTCTCAAACCTACCTTACAGTCCTGTGCTTATTTTACAATGCCACACCA
>NW_006408576.1:15872194-15877910 GCF_000296735.1 Chrysochloris asiatica
AGTAGTGTAGTGGTTACAAATCGGGCTGTGAACCGCAACGTCAGCAGTTCGAAACTAGCAGCTGTTCCGCGGGAGAAAGATGAGGCTTTCTGCTCCCTTAAAGATTTACAGCCTCGGAAACCCTGTACAAGGGTCGCTATGAGTCGGAAACAACTCCACGGCACATAACAACAACAACATATTTCAATATAATTTTTTAAGTTTTTATTATGAATTGAGTGAAAGTTTACAGGGCAGATCATCAGTTTTACATTTAAAAAAATCATATACTTTGATTCATTACAATGATTATAATCCCCTCCATGTACCATGCGTTAATAGTATTTCTCTCTGTTCATTTTAACTTTTTTTTAAGCACTCAGACATATATAATAATTTAAACCACCAAAGGGCACATTCTGTTAGTATGCCTTCTGGCTGCCAGCTCTCAGTCCCTCTCTTTCCATGAATCTAGAGTCCTCAGCTTCTCCCTCACTCCATGTCCCCATCTCTGCCTCCATCTTTGGTGTTGCTGTTTCTCTGGATAAGGTCCAGCATCCCACTTGTGCTCTTCTCCTTTGATGGTCCTCGTCTGGACTGTAAGATTAAATACTCCCCAATTTTTGTTACAAAACTTTTACCTTTACAGTTGTGACAGTCATGATAACAATTACTCACTATTGAATCATAAGAATCTTATCCCCATCTCTTTTCACCAGAATCATCTAGATAAGATGAAAACAATTCAGTGGGGACTCTTCTCCCCCACACACTACTAAACTAAACTCCCTTTTGAAACCATGTAAGTCAGTCACTTTGTACCTTTATTGCCACTCATTAAGGTAGCCAATGTCTAAGTTACCTGTCATTGTCTACCCTGTATACAGAGGGGATAGCATTGACACTTGCTGAGAAGACTCCTTCCCTCTCTGTTGGTATTTTCAGCTACTACATCGATAAGTACAGGTCAAGTTCATCAAATTGTAGCAATTTACCTTCATTTCCTTTATCAAAATTTATTGGTTTTTTTTAATCTTCTTCTAGTTGAGTTCTGATTATCAAGCCATTAAGGCTAGGTCAAATTGGTACTATCTGCAAGTTTGGGTGTTCTTGTGGGTCTTCCCTCACTTCATATCTGCTGGTTGCTTCCCTCTCAGCTCTAGCCCTCTGTGGCTATGTCCTTGCCATGGGCTCAGATGTCCCTAGGTCTCACCACACTTTGGACCAACCAGTCTGTCTTCTTCTTTCTCTCATCTCCAGGTCAACAGGAGTCTCTGGAATGTAGTTGAACTCAGCCCATTTCTTCATTGCTGCTTTTCCCCTTCTTCTACTCACCAATACACCAGTGTGGTCTCCAGCAAGCTTACATGCCTTCTTATGTGTTCCCTTTGAGTTTCAGTCTTGAAGGGGGGTTTGTCCTGAAGGGACTTGATTGCTTGCCTTGATGGCATTAAGTCTTTTGATGCACATAAGTTTCTAATTTTTAGAATGTCCCAATCATTGATTTTGTCTTCTTTTGTTTGTGTGTAATTTTCACAATGTTTGGTAGTCTGTGTATGCCCTAGGTAAGAGCCATTAAATTGGTCCCCATTTTTTCATTGATGGCCTCTATAATTCTGGGATTCACATTTAGGTCTTTAATCCATGCTGAGTTGGGTTTTGTATATGGTATGTAGGTATGTAAAGGTCTTGTTTCAATCTTTTGCATATCGGTATCCAGTTCTGCCAGCACCATCTGTTGAAGAGACTATGTCTTCCCCACTCAATGCAGCAATATAAATGCAATATAATATTTTAAGCTGATTCCCAAGAACTGTATTTTAAGCCAAATCATAAAATGTTTCTTTTTTTTAATGGCTAGTAAGAAACATTAAAAAACAGAGTTCTTCTAAAGTCACTTATCCCCTTGTAGACTTGCAAGTTTTTATCACCTGCACAGACAGATTTGCATAGAAGAGATATGTTACTTGTGAGATTTAAACAGATTTTGAATTATTGTGAAATGTTTATGGATGAAGTTTCCAATATTAGACGTGAAGTTGGCAGATAAAATGTTTGACTTTGGAGCATTATAAAGAACTGTATTCCATGTATCATATAAACTTTTCAGTATAGTGTCTTGTCTAGTCCATGCTAACCAGGCTAAATTATATAGTAAGACCCCTTGAGCTGAAATAAATGTATGTTCACAATTCATGCTGTCATGAGGGGCAGACCTTGTGGGAAGGACTTACATATCAAGCTGCATACCAACCTTGCAGTCCAGTGCTTTACGCCACAACACAACACCATTCTATAAATAGGCAACAACATGTTCCATAAACTTTACCTAGTACCTCTTCTTAGTTAGCATAAATTCATCTTTCTTTACTGTCCATTTTCATGTTTTAATGAAACTCAGCTTGTATTTTTATGGCTGTCAAGAAACATTTAAGAACAGAGTTCTAAAGTCAAACAATGTTAAGATTCTTTTGATGAATTCTAATTTACCTTGCCTTACCTACTTTTTCTAATGCAAGTGCAATAGCTGTAGAGAAGGGATGGGGGACATCTGGAAGGCCCTCAAAATAATTTGGTCGGGTCTTACCAAGGCATTTGCAGTTCTAGCCATCACATTGTTGTTGTTGTTAAATGCCGTCAAGTCAATTCTGACTCTTAGCAACCCTGTATAGGATTTCTGAGGAGCAGCTGGTGAGTTTGAACCACCGACCTTGTAGTTCAAACTGACTTTGCAGTCCAGTGCATTAACCTGCAGAGCCACACCAGGACTACAGCCATCATATTGTCGTTGTTGCTGTTGTTAAGTGCCATTGAGTTGATGCCAACCCATATTGACCTTATATAGAGTTTCCTAGGAGCAGCTGGTGAGCTTGAACAGCTGACTTTGTGGTTCAAATCAACTTTGAAGTACAGTGCATTAACCCACAGCACCACACCAGGACTCCAGCCATCACATTGTTGTTGTTGTTGTTGTGTGCCGTCAAGTCGGTTCCAACCCATAGCCACCCTGTATAGAGTTTCTAAGGAGTAGCTGGTGAGCTTGAACCATTGACTATGTAGTTCACCATCACATTAGGGGTGAGTTAATTAAATGTTAGACCAAATATGTTGTTGTTATTGTTGTTGTTGTTGTTATTAAGTGCCCTGTAGTGGTTTCCAAGTTAATTTGGTCCAGCACATTATCCTGCAGTGCCTCACCAGGACTCCTTGAGCAAATATAGTAGGCTAATTTTTAAGTTGATAATTTTGCATACTATTATACAAAAACATGGTGTTGTAAATTTTGGCAGAAAAAAGGCTGGCACTGTAAAATAAGCACTAAACCTCAAGGTCAGTTCAAACTCAGCAGCTGCTCCTAGGAAACCCTATATAGGGTCGTTATGAGTCAGAACGGACTTGACAGCACTTAACAACAACAACAAACCCTGTTCTAGATGATAAGCACTGGACTGGGAACCATAAGGAAAGCAGTTCCAGTCTACCAGCCAAACCACTGAAAAAGATGAGGCTTTCTACTTCTGCAAAGAGTTGTTATTGTTAAATACCGTCCAGTCGGTTCTGACTCATAGCAACCCTGTACAGGGTTTCCAAGGAGGAGCTGATGGATTTGAATTGCTGACCTTGTGATTTTCAATCCAGTGCTGATCTTACAACACCACACCAGGAACCTTAGCTATCCTATACAGGGTCACTAAGAGTTGCAACCAGCTGGATGGCAGTTAGCAACAATAACAACTTTTTCTAATGTATTTTAAGATTTCTAAAATTAAGCCTTCACTCAATTCACAATAATGTTTTTTCATCTTTAATGGTCAAATTAATGTATATGATGAAAAGAATTTTTTTTTAAATCTTCTTGATAGAGGTGGGAGGAGGGAAGCTATATGAAAAAAGCCTGCCCAGTACGATCAGTACAATGATTGTTGTTGTTGTTATTAGGTGCAGTCAAGTCAGTTCTGATGCATAGTAGCCCTATGCACAAGAGAACAAAATACTGCCTGGTCCTGAACCATCCTCATGATCATTGCTACACAGGAGCCCATTGCTGCCGCCACTGTACCTACCCATCTCCTTGAGGGGGTCTTCCTCTTTATAAACACGATGTCTTTCTTCAGGGACTGGTCCCTCCTGATACAATATCCATAAGAGACAAAATTTCACCATCCTGGCTTCCAAGGAGCATTCTGGCTATAACTCTTCCAACCTACATTTGTCTTATCTTCTGGCAGTCAGTGGTTCTTTAATATTCTTCTGGAACACCATAATTCAAAAGCATTGATTCTTCTCTGATGTTCCTTATATGTTGTCCAACTTTCACATGCATATGGTGGTGGTACGGTCAAGGGTCATGATGTCAGTTCTGACTCTTAACAACACTGTATAGGATTTCTAAAGCTTTACAGACTTGGAAACCCTGTACAGGGTCACTATGAGTCAGAACCGACTCCACGACACATAATCAACCAACAAAATATTTACAGGAACAGAAAGCCTCATCTTTTTCCCACAGAACAGCTGATAGTTTTGAACTGCTGACCTTGAGGTTAGCAGTCCAACTCAACCACTAAGCTACCAGAGTGCCCTTTCACATGCATATGAAGCTATTAAAAATACCATGACTGCTGCTTCCATGAGTGTTGATGGTTGATCTGAGTAAAATGAAGTCTTTGACAACTTCAATCTTTTTTCCATTTACTATGATAATTTATTGGCCCACTTATGAGGATTTTTGTTTTCTTTACATTGAGATGCAATCTATACTGAAGGCTGTAGACTTTGATCTTCATCAGTAAGTATTAGAAAATGAAAGTAGGCTAAATTCAAGACCAAGTGAATGTAACTTGCAGTTTGGATTCATACAGCAATTTTCATTCCATCTTTCCGCTAATAAAAAAAAATTGTATCAAATTTCTTATTTTAAGAATGGGAATTAAAGTTTGCATTTAGGATAGCCATGGAAGTCTTTTGTAGTGGTTGGTTTTCATTAAGAACCATTAACCTAAGGAAACATGCACTGAAAGAGGTATAAACATGTTTGAATCAATTTAATTTGGCTGAGTAAGTGGAGTTTTAGGGAGAACATAAACATAAGAACTTGTATTTATTAAAAATAAATACTTGAATTTATTGCCTTGAAAATTAAGGATGAGGAACATAAAAGTAATTTCAGTAAAAACCTGCAAACAATAGGCAAAAACAGGTGTGTACCATATGTTGGTGTTGGTTTTAAGTACTGTCAAGTCATTTCCGATCCATACCAATCCTGTATAGGGTTTCCAAAGAGCGGCTGGTGAGCTTGAACCATCAATTTTGTGGTTGAAACTTTGCAGTCCAGCGCATTAGCCCACAGCGCCATAACAGGACTCCATGTACTACATATTGTTGTTAGGTGCCATTGAGTCGGTACCGACTCATAGCAACGCTATGCAGAACTGAACAAAACACTGTCTAATCTTAGGCCAACCTCACAATTGTTGCCACGCTTGTTCCCTTTGATGTTGCCACTTTGCCAATCCATCTCGCTGGGGGTCTTCCTCTTTTTCTCTGACCCTCCACCTTGCCAAACATGACAATATGTCCAAAGTTTGAGACTCACAAAGTTTGGCCATCCTGGCCTCTAATGAGCACTCTGGCTGCACTTCTTCCAACACAGATCTGTTGGTTCTTTTGGCAGCCCATGGCACTTTCAATATTCTCCTCCAACATCATAACTCAAAAGCATCAATTCTTCTACGGT
>NW_006408576.1:15878650-15898103 GCF_000296735.1 Chrysochloris asiatica
ACAATGATATCCCTCGTTCTGCATCCTCTTCTGAATATATGGCCTGTTAAATAAGAGAAGGAAAGCAAAGGGAGAAATAAAGATGACAGTACAATGGGAGAAAGATATTAAGGGGAAAAGAAGGCTTAAGATAAGGAAAATGAAAAGAGCTGACAAGGAAAGAGATGCATATAAAGACAGAGATTTAGTCAAAATTAAAAATAAAGTCACAGCCTTGAAAACTCTATGAAGCAGTACTACTGCACACAATGGGACCACCATGAGTCAGCAGAGACTAATAACAACAACATTAGGCACAGTAAGGTATACTGAGTACCTTGCACGCATTCATTCCATATTTACTGAGGACAGACTTTGTTCCAAGAATTGTCCTAGATGCTGAGAACATAGTATTAAACAAGACTAACAAGATCCCTGTACCTTGGAGCTTAGTTCTAGTGGATGGAGACAGATAATGAACAAATGAACAAGCTATCAAAAGCAGAATAAAATTCAAGTTAGCAATAATGCCATTTAAAACTACATATGTACTGCATGGTTTTTAATTTGCTCCTTTAGATCTAACTCCCAATCTTGTTCTACATTGCTCTGTGCCTGGAAGCATGACCTACATGGACTAAATCAACTACTTCCCTTGGCTTTAGGCTTCCTGTTGATTCTGGCCACTAGAGTCAGAGTAGAAGATGTGAGAGGAAGAGGAGAATGAGATTAGAGACCACATGTCCATACTTCCCTCACTATTGGGTTGTTGTGCCCTTGTCAGGAGGACCTCACCATGCAGCTACTCTCTTTAGATTTGAGGGTGTAAATGGCTCCCTACTATAGTTAACCCAAGAGCACCGCACTCAACCTTGTTGATTTCCCTAAACAGAAACTCACAACTTTATGATATTTTCATTGTTGTTAGTTGTTGTGGGGTGGGGTCAATTCTGTTTCATAACAACTTATGAAGAATGAAGCCTGATAGTTGGACACCATCTTCATGATTGTTGGTATGTTTGAGACCACTGTTGTGGGTATTGTGGATAACGTAGCCATTTCACTGAGAAATTCCCTCATTTTTACTGACCTCTACGAACAACAGCAACATTTACTTTGCCAAGCATGATGACCCTTCCTAGCAATTGGTCTTTCCTTTTGAAAAAAAAAAAAAAGCTAAAATATTTTATTGTGAATTGAGTGAAGGCTTTCAGAGAAGATCACCAATTTTATATTCAATAGATCATATGCTTTATTTCCTCTCAATGATATCAATCCCTTCCATGCAATAACAGTTGTCCCACTTCCTCCCTGTGCTTCCTACTTCCATTGCACTCACCTTCCCATTCCTGTTCAAATTTGTCCTTAGATAAATGTTGCCTTTTTGATTTTGAATGACTGACCATTCTATGGTGAGAATACCTTACTGGTATTGTTGGCACTTCTATGTAGCTGTATACTGCTTGGCTGAAAATTGGGCCACCAGAAAAGAATGTGCGTTGTCCTGTGTTGGGTTGTATGCTCTGTATAAATCTATAAAGTCAAGTTATTTGATTGTGTTGTTTAGTTTTTTGTTGTTTTTTTGTTTCTTTCTATTTGTTCTGTCTTTCCTTAAAAGCAGTATATTAAAATCTCCTACTATAGTACTCTGGTAGCATAGTAGTTAGGAATCCAGCTGCAAACCTTAAGGTCAGCAGTTAAAAACTACCAGGTGTTCTGCGGGAGAAAGATGAGGCTTTCTGCTCCCATCAAGATTTACAGCCTTGGAAACCCTGTACAGGGTCGCGATGGGTCGGAAACGACTCGACGGCACATAACAACAACAGCAACTATTGTACTATTGTGAGGAGTCCTGGTGTGACACTGTGGGTAAACGCGCTAGACTGCAGGGTCCGTTTGAACCACAAGATGGACAGTTCAAGCTCACCAGCCAATCCTTGAAAACCTTTAAAGGCTGGCTATGAATTGGAACCTACTCAACGGCACTTAACAACAACACTACTATTGTAGATATGCCTATTTCTTCAGTTGTATTAAAGTATTTTGAGGCTCTTTCATTGGTTGTTGTTGTTGTTAGGTGCTATCGAGTCAGTACTGACTCATTGAGACAGAACAAAACACTGTCCGATCCTGGGTCAACCTCACAATTGTTGCCACGCTCTAGCCAATTGATCCTGCAACTTTGCCAATCCATCTCGCTGAGGGTCTTCCTCTTTTCTCTGATGCTTCACCTTACCAAACATGATATCCTTCTCTAGCGACTGGTCCCTCCTGACAACATGTCCAAAGTATGAAAGCTAAAGTTTGGCCATGCTGGCCTTCATTGGTAGTGTAGATATTTATTGTGGTTATATCCTCTTGTTCAAGGAGCTTGAATCGGGCTGCGAACCTTAAAGTCAGTGGTTCGAAACTACCAGCCGCTCCGCGGGAGAAAGATGAGGCTTTCTACTCCCGTAAGGATTTACACCCTCGGAAACCCTGTACAGGGTCGCTATGGGTTGGGATTGTCTCAATGGCAGTTAACAACAACAACAACATCCTCTTGTTCAATTGACCCTTTAATCATGAGATAATGTCCTTCGTTGTCTCTTATGCTATTGTTTCCCCCTTAAGGTCTATTTTGACAGTAATTAATATTGCCACTCCTGCTCAGTTTTTATTTCTATAGCTTGATATATTTTTCCATTATTTGGTTTTTTAATTTATTTTTTTATTTGTATATAAGGTGTATCTCTTGAAGATAACATAGCAAATGATTGTTTTGTTATCCATTCTGCTACACTCTGTCTCTTGACAATTAATCCATTGAAGTTCAGTGTAATATAATGATAGGTATGAATTGATTGCAGTCACTTTGCTGTGTGTTTTTTTGGTGGCACTGCTGGTTTCTTTGTTCCACATAATTTTCTGTGCTGAGTTCATTTTGTGAAGTTTCTTGTCAATTTCTTCATTGCTGTTGTTCTAATATTTACTAAATCTTCGTGGTTTTTCTTTCTCTTAATCTGCTGTGAAGGTGTACTGATTTTCTTTGAGGTTACTTGTAATTTATTAATTTCTTCCCCAGGTTAAAACAGTCTATATTATTTTAAAATCTACTTAACTGTCTCATCATTTGGAAGTTCTGTAAATACACTGTTCCCAGTTTTTTGCTCTGTTACCCTATTTTTAGTCTTGTAAATTTTGGATACTTCTATAGCAGGAGTGGAACTTCTGGTGTGGTGCTGCTGTAGGATCAACACTGGACTGTGAAACACAAGGTTGGCAGTTCAAACCCACCAGCCACTCCTCAGAAACTCTATGCAAGATCACTATGAGGCAGAACTGACTCAATGGCACTTAACAAAAACAACATACCAGGATTGAATTCTGGGTGATGTTGCCATGTATGCTAATATCAAGATGTTGTCTGCTGTTTTGGGGTCTCAGTCCAAAGGACTCCCTTTAATATTTTTTGTAATGTTGGCCTGGCTATTACAAATTCCTTTCATTTCTGTTTATCTGGAAATTATCTAATTTCATCATTGTATTTGAAGGGCAGTTTTGCAGGGTATATGATTCTTGGTAGGCAATTTTTTCTTTCAAAGTTCTATATCAGTCTCCTTTTTGCCTTCTTGTTTGCATGGTTTCTGCTGAGTAATCAGAGCTCCGTCTTATTGACTCTCTTTTGTAGGTAACTTTTTGTTTTTCCAGAGCTGCTTTCAGGAATCTTTCCTTGTCTTTGGTTTCAGAGAGTTTGATTATATGTATTAGTGATTTTCTTTTGAAGTCTATTGTATTTGAGGTTCATTCAGTTTCTTGAATGCTTATCTTCTCATTTTTCATGATGCTAGGGAAATTTTTTTCAATAGCTCTTCAACACTTTTCCTATGCTTTTCTTTGCCTCTTTCTGCTTGGGAATTTTTATCATCTATAAGTTATTCCTCTTCACCTTGTCCCATGTCTCTTCAGCTTTTTTTCATTCTTTTTTTCTGATTGTTCTTCTAATTGGAGAGATTTATCCTTAAGGTCACTAATTCAGGCTTCCATTGACTTAAATCTACTCCTTTCCCCTTTCCATGGGTTTTCCATTTCTGAAATTTTAGTATTGACCTTCTGGATTGCTATTTGCAGAATTTGTACTGAAAATATAAATTTGCAATTTTTTTGTGGTTTTTTTTTGTGTGTGTGTGTGTGTGTGTGACACTACTGCTCCAACTCTTTATCTATTTTGTTTGATTATTCCTTTAGTGTTTTCCTGAATTCTTCCTTTTTTCCTGGACATTTCTGTTAACCATTTAGAGGTATCTGTCATTCTGACAAATCCCTTTTCAGGTAATTCCAATTCTTTATTCTTCAAAAACATTTTCTCTCTCTGCCTCTTGGCCACTTTTTGAGTCACTCTATCTTATTTCTTCATGTAAACAGTAGTTGTCTACTGTGTTGTTATATTTGTGGTAAGTTGATTATTGTATGTTGGTGTGTTGTTAGACACTCACCAGGAACTGCTTTCTGATGGATATGATTAGGGGATGGGCTTGGGCATCATTCTTTGTTTGCTGTTCATGCAGTTCAGTTTAGGATGATTTGACTGATGTCAGTTGTTGTCACTGATCCTGTATATGGAAGCTGGTATTGACTTCCCCAATGGGTGGGGCTATAGAGAGTATAGTTGTGGCTGGGCTGTATGGACACAGTTGCTACCTCCTGTTAAGTGAGACAAGAAAGAAAAATGCACATAAAAGGGAAAGAAGGAAAATAAACAAATATATAAACAATAGTACAAAAGAAAATAGTGAAGAGAAGCAAAAGAAAAAAGCAGGCAAGAGTTAGAAAAAGAATTAAAAAAAAAAAAAGAAAGAAAGAAACACAATTAGGAAGAGGAATGAGTAAAATGTAAAGAGACCAGAGAGTAGTAAAGAAAAACAAAGATAAAAAAAAGAAAGAAAGAATCATCAGTGGTTAGAAAAGAGAAGCACAAAAAATGAAGAAATTAAAGCAGAAAGGATAGAAAGTAAGAAAGAGGAATAATAAGAAGAAAGAATAACTAAACAAAGACGATGGAAAGAATAAACCAGGACAGATGCCAGATCCAGAGAGGAGAAAATTCTGGAGTGTCCTGCCAGCCAAGGATCTTATGTCGTAGGTGGGCAAAGGATGAAAAGAGTAACCTCTCAACCCTACCTAGATGGAGTTCAGGTAGGGCTAGCTGTTGTCTATTCTGGGCACCCACTCCACAAGTAGTTCATGTAGACAGTAAAGCAGTTGGAGGATCAGGGTATTTCCATCCCAGAAGGCAGCGGTGGGTGAGAGGTCCTGCTAGTCCAGGATTAGTAAAAATCAGTTCTGCAGGTCTGGAGCAGGCCACACCTGAGTCCAGATGTCAGGGTTGATGCTTCTTAGTCCCCACATGTTCTGATGAGCTTTCAACTGCCCACAAAGCAGGAGCTTTTCTGCAAGTATATGCAGGTGGGGACCACCTACACCTCTGGTCACCAGGATAATATGAAATACAAGGAAAAATTTTGCACCCTTTTTCTCTGCCCTCTTATCTTTAAAGTTGCCCTCAACAGTTCAAGTTGGCCACACCATGCTAGACCGACTAATATAAACCATTAGTCTCTTCTTCCTGCTTCCCTCCTGCTGCTGCCTCCATGTCTGCTCTGCTGCACCTCTTAGTGAGGGCTAATCCATGGCTGGCCAGGGCTGGCTCTGCAGATTTGAAGCAGAGCACGCATGAATCAGGTTAATATTGATGTCTCCCCCTCCTTACTGTGGGGTTCACATCTAAGGTATCCACCTCTGTACAGTACCAACAGCTAGGCGAGTGGGAGCTTCCCTGGGGATTTACAGAGGTGGTTGCTGGCCTCAACTCAGGTCTCCAGGAGAGTGTGGGGAACAAGAAAAAAAACAAAACAAAACTGTACCTTTATCTCCATGAACCACTGGTGTATTTCAGCAATACCACAATGCTTTCTCTGAAGTCTCTGAAGTTCCTCATAAAAGCATAAAATGGCCAGGCCTCAATTGGCACAGGTCAACAGACTGTCTGTCTCCTTTCTTTTTTGGCCATGTCTGTTCAGTTTTCTCTCCTAGTAAGTATTTAATGCATTTCTCTATTCCATCACCTGAAGCTCAGTGTTCCAGGGCTATCATCTACATCTGTTTCATTTGGTTTTCCGTATCTTTGTTGTAGAAGGTATGTATAGCCTTTCTGTATAGTCCGCCATATTGTCACCTCTATCTCTCGTTTGTTTGTTTTTTTCTGATGGCCTGTCCAAAGTTAAGAAGTCAACAACTTTCCATCTTTTCTCCTAAGAAACATTGTAATTGTATTTCTTCTAAGACTGATTTGTTCAATCTTTTGGCAGTTCACCACCTGAATTATCTAGTTTGATGATATAATTGGTTTCCTGGTGGTGATACAGTTGATACACAAGGTGACTAGTAAAGAAATAAGGTTGTGTTCTTTTAGTTTGGAAAGTCAAGGTAGTCTTCTTTGAGAAGGTGACGATTTATATAAGATCTGAACTTTGAGAAGTATTTTCCCCAGAGAACCAGGTAATGCAAAAGCAATAGGATTAAGCATGGTCTATTAGAAAACAGAATTATTGGTCTGGCTAAAGGCAGGGAGCCAAAGGAACATAAAGTTAAAATTTCAAGAGGGTAAATCTTATAAATCTTTTAAGGCATGGGGAAAAAATAACGTTAGGTGTTTATTATAAATGTAATATAAATCTATTGAAGATATAAGCAAAATAATCTTGGCTGTATTCAGAGAAAGGAATTTAGGTGGGGAACACTAGATATGTTCCCCATATAAATGGAAAGTGAGAAGACCAACTGAAAAGTAAGAGACAGTGTGGTCACCAGATAAGAACTGGTTGTGGGTTGGTCCAGAGTCATAACAATGGAAATTGTAAAAAAAATTATTAGATTGAAAGGTTACTTTGGAAGTAAAGTTAGCAAGACTTGGTGCTAAATATGATGTGAGAAACAAGGAAAAAGATGATCAAAGATTAATCCAAGGTTGTTGAACTAAGGAATTGTGACAACAATGTCATCTTTGAAGTAAGGAAAATGAGAAGAACAGGTTTGAGGAGAGGAAGTAGGAATCAAGAGTTGAGTTTGGTCATGTACATTTTGAGATGACTATGAGACATGCAAGTGAAGCTGTAGAATTGATAATTGGTTGTGTAAATCTGAACTCATAGACAATATCTGAAGGAGAGACACTTTTTTTTAATCAAAGTGAAATTCACACAATATAAACTTAACCATTTAAAAATGAACAATGCACTGATGTTTAGCATAGTCACAACATTGCACAACTCTATCTAGTTTCAAAACATTTTCATAAACCTAAAAGGACATCCCATTAAACAGTTACTCCTCAGTTACCCCTTCTTCCTAGTCCTTGACAATCACCAATCGTCTTTTTGTCTCTATGGATTTCCTATTCTGGATAATTCATATAAACAGAATCATACGTGCCTGGCTGGCTTCTTTCACTTAGCATAATGTCTTCAAGGGTCATTCATGTCATAGCATGTATCACTAGTCCATTCTTGTTTTATTGATGAATAAGATTTCATTGTATGTATATTTACAACTTGGTGTCCATTCATTAGTTGATGAACACTGAGATCGTTTGGCTATTGTGAATAGTGAGGAGATATACTTCTGTAATTCCTCATCCATTTGATCTGCTAACAATAATATGATGATGTAGAAAAAGTAAATAGCATCCTTATTTTATAAAGAGAACTCTGAGTCTCAGAGATATTGATTTAATTCTAGTCATGATGCTTCAGGAGTCTTGGTTTGGAGCTGTAGGCTAAGTAATTGACTGTTAAACACAAGGTTGGCAGTTCAAAACCACCATTTGCTCTTCAAAAACTCTATGTAGGGTCTCTATGAGTCAGAAGCAACTTGAGGACACTTAATAGCAACAACAATAAGTGATGCAATAACAAATAAATCTCCCACTGAGAATACAACCCCCTCTTCCAAGTCTAGTACTCTTTATACCACATTAAACAGAAATTGAGGAACATACTAAGTATTACAAAAGAGTGCCTAAGAAAAACCTAAAATGTTGTTGTATTAGTTGCCATTGAGTCAATTCTGACCCCTGGAGAACCCAGCAGAACTGTACTACATAAGGTTTTCAAGGCTGTGACACTCAGGAAGCAAAACATCAGGCCTTACCTTTGATGTGCCTGTAGGTGGATTTGAACCACCAACCTTTTGGGTCCAGGGTTTAACCATTTGTACTATCTAGAATTTACTATTGTGATGATACAGTTATGGGATTAAACTTTAAACTTAAGAATCATTCTTGTTCTAGACATAGAGCCAGGAAGATAACTATTTTTTTTTAATTGTGTAAGACTTTGAAATTGACAAAATAATTTACTGAGTATCTTGTTTAACACATCTTTCCAGAATGTCACTCCACTTTTCATCCTCTTCGAGCTAATATACAGCTCAGTTTGGGAACCAAGGCACACCTGACCCAAGCCATGGCATTTTCAATAACTTCATATGCATCTGAAAGTTGGACAGTGAATAAAGAAGACTGCAGAAGAATTGATGCATTTAATCTATCAAATGTTAGAGGTGAACATTAAAAGTACCAGAGATTGCCAGAGAGCAAATAAATCTGTGTTGGAAGAAGTACAGTCAGAACCAGGAAGGCAAGACCTCATCTCTCATACTTCAGACATAGTGTCGGCAGGAAAATATTCCTAAGAGAAGGACATCATGCTGAGTAAAGTGGATGGTCAGCAAGAAAGAAGAAGACCTAGAAGGAGTGGACAGGCATAGTGGCAGCAGCAATGGGCTCAAACTTAATAATGATTACAAGGATGGTGCAGGACTAGGCAGTACTTCATTCTGTTGTGCACTATGAGTCCAAACCTACTGGATGTCACCTAACAACAACCACCCAGCTCTGTAAATTGTAGAAAACTGATAGTAATGCAAACAATTCTCACCTATAGAAATGAAAACTGTGTTTGGTAGAGGCAAGATTGATTAGTGCCCTGTGGATTTTGACAACTTTTGCATTGATTTGTAAATTTACTTGTATATTCCTAGTTATCTCACTCTGTGTAAATGTGTGTGTTTTAAATTCTTTTGAACTTGTTGTAACAGCCTACTGATTTCTTCTTTAATTAATCAGGGAAAATCTTTCAATCTGTGTTTGTGTAAGATATGATTTTACTCTTTTGGTAAAGAATATTATTTAACATAAAGGTTATTCTTTAACATTGAATTTCTAATTTGAAATTCAAAAGTAGCTTTAAAAGAAATATTTACCCAAATTTTGAAAGATTTGCTCATATGTAAGGAAATATATATATTAGGTCTAATTCTGGAACTTTGGAAGTATGGGTCAATTTACTAGTAAATGCCCAGTGAAACCTTCTGATATTAAACAGTGTTTGTAAAGAGATGACATCTTCCATAGATCACAAATCACGGATGCTATATTCAAACCATTGTCTTATTGGCTTTAACATTTCATCACTGAGTGCCACCAATTATTTGCCTCCTACTCAGCCCACTATCCACCTCCATAACACACTCATCCATTCTGTCACTTTAGAATACATCGTCTTTGTTCAGTGATGAGACACTTGAAGGTCTCCCTTTAGAACTGGAAGATTCATAATCAAACAAAAGCAGTCACATCTTCCCTACTTGTTGTAAAGAATAGACATCGAAGATGAAGTGGAGATATTGGCAAAGGCAGTTCAGAGATTGCTTGGAGAAAAAGGGCAGAAATTGAAATTCAAGAATAAAGAATGATCAGGAAGAACAGTGATGATCTTGATCCAAGGTTTATAAGAAAATACATGAAGAATCTCACAGAAGATTTCACCAAGAAGTCATTAAAAATCTTTTCCTCAGCTTAGGCTCAATACAAAGCTTGCAGGCTCCTTAGGGAAGGTTGATTACGACAGTACTTGTGCCACTAACTCTTTAGAAGATAGCCATTCAAGCACTGTGATCTGAGTGAAGAAAAGCTTGGTTAAGCCTATTTATGATAACTAAGAAAACTATACTCTGGGAGCCCATCCATGGACTGTTACCTCAACCTGTACAGGGATGAAGGACACAAGGCATTAATACATAATGCACTATCATTCATGGGACTATACAGGACTAATCTTCAACTGTAACACCACATGGCAATGGCAATAACAAAGACTTAGTCAACATCTCCATTTCCTCTGTGTCTGACTTGTAAAAGCATAACTGACTAAACTTCTTTGTAATAAGTAGCCCCTCAAAATAGGGTTGGAGTCCTGGCATGGCACTGTGGGTTAAGGCGCTGGACTACAAAGTAGGTTTGAATCACAATGTCAGTGGTTCAAGCTCACTAACTGCTCCTCAGAAACCCTCTAGATGGTCACTTTGAGTCAGAACTGACTTGATGGCACTTAACAACAACAACAAAATAAGGTTATCATACAATTTGAATAATGCCCTCAAGATATGTATTCTTAAGGATATTTTTCAAATATGTAGGTATAAATAACTGATTGAAATATAAAGTAATATTACATTTGTGTCTCAAGTAGATTAGAAAAGTTACACTGTTTATTCACTGGTCAAATTCAGCATTATGTTCTACCTGAGTTTAAGAAGAGATAGTCAAAAATCAGAATGAGATCATCTCTATTTCTTCAGCTGTTTCAATTCAGTTTCTTCCACTTTTAAAAGACATAGGGGTGAAAAGTGATGGTCAGCCGGTATTGTCTAGGTTTCAAATTACTTTTCTAGTGATGCAAGTAAAATTGAGACAGGGACCCAAGGTGTATATTCAACTGAGTCTTGTTGTTATGGTCAGGTTGTAGCCTGAAAGATTAAGAGTTTCCTGGTTCCAAATCTTAAAACTCAGGCTATTGTTGCTGTTGTTTAATGCCATCGAGTCAATTCTGATTCATAGCTCCTTGTTGTACAGGGTTTCTGAGGAGCAGCTGGTGGGATTGAACTCTGACCTTGTGATTCAGGTCCAGTGCTTGTCCTGCAGCACCAAATTAAAAATCCAAGACTCAGGCTACAACCTGGTAATAACAACAGGACTCAGTTGAACTCACAACTTGGGGCAAAATTCAAATTATTAAGGTAGTTAAAGATATCTTTGTAATGCCAATTGAGCTTATAAGAATAAATAAGGCTAAGAGCAAACGAATTTTGAGTTCTAAACAGAAAGGTGCTAAATAAATCCACGCCAAACCAACCCTTCAGATAGGTGAGAGGCATCACAACTCAGGATTACTAAAATAGTGTGTGGCTACCACCGAAGTTTTCACTTCCACAAGACCTAGAGTTCCACTTCATGTCGGCCTGGTGGTTACTGAAAGGGATCCAAGGTGGAGAGACTGTTGGTCAAGGTCCTTCCGCAGTTCTACCCCACCTGCAACCACAGTCAGGTTAACAGAGGAACTTCAAGGACAGACTTCACCCAGAATAAACCTGCCTTAAAGCAAAACGTTATTGTTAACACCATCTCTATTTCATATAGACGCTAGATCCAGTCTTGGGATGAATGTCTCTTTTCTCTTTTTCTTGTTTTTCCCAATGTCCCACGGTTCCCAATCTCTAAAACAGAAAGTGACTAGATAGAACAAGGCAGTGTGTGTTTTCTTTAATATCAAAAAGGTTTAAACTTTTGGAGGACTGCAGAAATCAAGAATAGATACCTTTGTAATAATTGAAATAAGTCAAATGCCATTTGTTAAAAATATTCCTTGAGTTCCCATCCAAAGTAAAGGGAAATGGGTAGTTTTTAAATTTTTAATTGGTACTAAATCTGTCCAAATGAGTATGCTGGGGAGCAGCAGATATAAGTGCTTAATTGTGAGAAATGTCTTTGACAAAGAAAATAGCATAATAGTAACTGAACAAGAAAAGGGAGTGAGAGAGAAAAGATGGCAGGAATAAAATATGATGGCATAAAAAATGAATTACTTCACCCTTGGTCAATCATTTAAATTCTTCTTAGGCTTATAGTAAAGGAAAGTCATTACAGAACTAGAAAGAGGAACTGAGCACTCAGAAAATATATCATTTCATACCTTTAAGTCTTCAAATTCCAGCCAAGAATCCATATCACAACTCTTTCTTTCAACATACATAGAAAACACACACACACACACAAAAAAAAAAAAAGTATGGAAAATATTCCTTCTAAATAAATTTTACATAGTCTTAGTTACAAGATTGTCAAAAATTAAAAGAAATAAATTGCTGATTTATAGAAGGATATCATTCCTAAATACAAAAGGAAATGATAATTTTATATATTAACCACTTTGAACAGCTTGGGTCAGGTATACCATGGGCGTATTATTATTTATTCTTTTTCCTGCATTTATTCTGTCCTAAGTTGTTTAAAAGACTGTTGTTATTAAGTTCCATCAAGTCGGTTTTGACTCATAGCGACCCTACATAGGGTTTCCAAGGAGCAGCTGGTAGGTTTGAACTGCCAACCTCATAGTTTGAAGTCCAGTGATTGTCCTACAGCATTGCACAAGGGATTGTTGTGGTGGTGGTGGTTGTTAAGTGCCGCCGAGTCTATTCTGACCCATAGCGACCCTGTATAGGGTTTCCAAGGAGCAGCTGGTGAGTTTGAACCACTGACCTTGCAGTTCAAATGACTTTGCAGTCTGACACATTAGCCCACAGAGCCACACCAGGACTCCTCACAAGGGATTAGCTGGTTCCAAATTCTAACAGGTGCTACAGTTTTCCTTGAGGATGTATTAGCAAAGTGGTTAGGGGACCTCTTTACAATGCCTCTTTAAGTAAAATCATAAAGACTGCAAGAGACTAAGGGTCCTTACCAACCTAGCAATTCCAGAACTCAGAGTATTCCCATTATAGAAATGTGGAATTCCCTGAATTCAGAAGTAATTTAATTTTCTTGGGTTCTATCATTGTTCAAGATGAAGTATTAGGTCTGGTGGGATAAACACAAAAATTTCCTGTCCAGAAAGCCTTTTGATCCATGTGAGTAGATAGGGAGGACACAGCCAGTTACATTAAGAAAGGTGTGCAACAGGGTTGTATTCTTTCACCATAGTTGCTCAACCTGTATGTTGAGCAAATAATCCAAGAAACTGGATTATATGAAGAAAAACATAACACCAGAATTGGAGGAAGATTCGATGACAACCTGCGATACAACAACCTTGCTTGCTGAAGTGAAGAGGACTTCACTGGTGAAGATCAAAGTCCTCAGCCTTCAGTATGGCTTGCATCTCAATGTAAAGAAAACACAAATCCTCACCACTGGACCAATAAACAACACCCTTTTCAATGGAGAAGAGATTGAAGTTGTCAAAAGACTTCATTTTTCTCAGATCAACCATCAACACTCATGGAAGCAGGCATCAAGAAATCAAATAATGTATTGCATTAGGCAAATTTGCTGCACAAGATCTTTAAAGTGTTGAAGAGCAAAGATGTCAGCTTGAGGACTAAGGTGTGCTTAACTCAAGCCATAGTATTTTCAATAACCTCATATTCATGCAAAAGTTGTACAGTGAGTAAGTAAGGAAGACCTTAAGAAGAATTAATGCATTTGAGTTATGATGTTGGAGGAGAATATTTAAAAGTACCATGAACTGCCAAAAGAACAAACAGGTCTCCATTGGCTGAAGTACAGCCAGAGTGCTCCTTGGAAACCAGGATAGCCAGACTTTGTCTCTCATACTTCGGACATATTGTCAGGATGGACCAGTCGCTGGAGAAGGATATAATGTTTGGTAAAGTAGAAGGTTGGAGAAAAAGAGCAAGACCCCCAATGAGATGGATTGGCACAGTGGCAGCAGCAATGGGCTCAAGCATAACAATGATTTTGAGGTTGGCCCAGGACCAGGCAGTGTTTCATTCTGTTATACATAGTGTCCTTCTAATTTAATATCAAATCAATGGCACTTAACAACAACAACATTATGAAGGGTAACCTCCTTTCTCCAGAGCCTACTGATTGTGGATATTAGCCACATCTACAAAATATTTTCCTAGAAACACCTAGCTTTGTACATCACTACACGGATGTGGCGCATTAGGGTTTGCACTGAACTGAAAGGCTGATGGTTCAAAGTCACCAGCTGCTCCTAGGAAACCCTATACAGGGTTGTTATGAGTCAGAATGGACTTGACAGCACTTAACAACAACGACAATAACATAGATTGACCAACTTGACACACAAAGGGAACCATCACAATATGAAATACATGTTAGTCACTTGAATGGAAATGATTTCCTTCTAAAGTGATCACCTTTCCTTATAATTTGTACTATTATGCTCCAGGGCATTATTACTTCAAGATATCTCTGGGGCAAGGACATCAAATTAGGTTATAAAGTTTATTATGGAAAGAAAGAAGGTAAAAGTGTTAGTAAGGAAGAAGTACTATCTTATCTGGAAGAAAAAAGAAGAAATACTCTCAACAAAATCAAGCTTAATATTTAAAGTTCCTTGAAAAGCCCACTGAAACTATTTATCTCTTTGCATTGACTTTGTAATCAGTCCTAAAATTTTACAAACTGAAAATTCAAGTGTTTATTTATATGCTTTCCTTGTTATTACTGATGTACACTCAAAGGCAGTCATTCTGGACAGAAGAAGACAGAGACTGAACTGGGTCGAAGTCACTTCTCTGTCAAAAAAAAAAAACAAAAATCCTATTTTTAGTATTCTTGCCAAGTTTAAAAAAGTAATGATGATGATAATATTTATGTTGTTATTGTTGTTAGGTATTGTCAAGTCGGTTCCGACTCATAGCCACATCCACAAATGTTACATTTGAGCCCATTACTTTTGCCACTGTGTCAATATATCTTGTTGTGGGTCTTTCTCTTTTCCACTGACCCTCCATTTTACCAAGCGTGATGGCCTTCTCCAGGTACTGGTCTCTCTTGATAACATAGTCAGAATATGAGAGATAAAGTCTTGACGTGTTATCTTCTAAGGAGCATTCTTGCTGTACTTGTTCCAAGGCAGATTTGATTGTTCTCCTAGCAGTCCAAGCTAATTATAATAATCTTTTCTAACACCATAATTCAAATGCATCAATTCTTCTACATTCTTCCTTATTCATTGTCCAACTTCCACATGTATACGAGGCTATTGATAATACCATGGCTTGGGTTAGGCACATCTTAGTCCTCATACTGATAGCTTTGCTTTCTATCACTTTAAATAGGTCTTGTGCAACAGATTTGCCTAAATTAATGCATTGTGTGATTTCCTGATGGCTGCTTCCATGAGCATTGATTGTGGATGCAAGCAAACTGAAGTCTTTGACAACTTCAATCTTTCCTCCATTTATTATGATAGTTTTTATTGATCCAGTTGTGAAGATTTTTGTGGGTTTTTTTACATTGAGATGCAATCCATACTGAAGGATGTCTTTGGTCTTCATCACTAAGTATTTCAAGTCCTCTTTGCTTTCCGTAAGCAAAATTGTATCATGTGCATATTGCAGGTTGTTAATGAGTCTCTCTCCAATCTTGATACCATGTTCTTCTTAATATAATCCAATTTCTTGGATGATTTGCTCCAAATATAGGCTAAATACGCATTGTAAAAGAATATGGTCTGGTGCAATCCTTTCCTGATTTTAAACTATTCAGGGTCCCTTGTTCTGTTCAAATGACCACCTCTTGGTCTGTGTACAGATTCTTTATGAGCAAAATGGAGTGTTCTGGAATACCCATTCTTCACAATATTATCCGTAGTTTATCATGACCCATGCAGTCTAGATACTATATTAACTTTACTATAAGGTAGATGCTATTCAAAGGTCTTAAATGTATTAAATTCCTTAACTAATTTAATCTACACAACAACCTTGTAAGGCAATTATTTTCATTGTTCCCATTTAATAAATGAGAAAAATTAGGCACAGGGAGATTATTTGCCCTCAGTCACCCAGGTAGTAACTGGCAGAACCAGAACTTGACCCAAACAATCTGGCTCAAGAGTCCAAACTCTGTACCTTTATATGTTTGTTAACAACCAATGTCATTAGAATCAGTGACTCTATAGACTCTATAGAACTGCCCTATGTTGTTGTCATTATATGCCGTCAAGTCGGTTCTGACCTATAATGACCCACTATAGGACAGTGTAGAAGTGCCCCATAGAGTTTCCAAAATTGTGACTCTTTATAGAAGCAGATTGCTGTATCTTTCTATTATGCATCAATTGATAGGTTTAAGCCAATGTTCTTTCATTTAGCAGTAGGTATTAACCACTGTGCTACTGAAGCTCTTTTCATGTTTACTTTACACTGCTTTATACAAGGGACATCGAATTATACCTGTCACTATACCGTAGGTATTTAACAGATAGTTGCTAGTAATCACCGTATTCTATTGTGATATATTCTAATATGGCCTAAATCTTAAAGTTAAAAATGACTACCTTTCAAACTCAGCCCAGGGATGACAATGCCCCCACTTGTCATTCATGTGACACATATTATAGACTCGAATCAACTGATTTTTAAACTGTCAGACAATGTTTGCTGAAGACTAGCCCACTGATAATTCTAGGTTTTACCAGAATAAACCCTGTGCTAATGAATTGTATATGATATGTTGTTGTTGGTAAGTGCCATCGAGTTGGTTTGGACCCATAGTGACCCTGTAGAGGGCTTCCAAGGAACAGCTGGTGATCTTGAACTGCCAACCTTGCAGCTCACTTGGCTTTGCAGTCTGGCACCTTAACCCAAAGTGCCACTAGGACTTCATATATGATATGGACTCAGTCAAATGCAGTTTTAAAGGCATTTGGTCCAGTAGCCTATTAATTTAGAGTGACCCAGATACTGAATTTTTGTTGGGATACCTGAAAGAAGTATTGGGTTTCCAAAGATCCATGTTCACAGGTGAAATCTGCATAAAGAAGATATGGTATACGTAATGCCATTTGATAACTTGGCTTTTAGGTTTTCTCCTCTAAATTCACTAAGCCATAGAACAGAATGTTAAAGCTGAGAGGATTCTCTAAGATCATGTTACCAGACTTCGTGGCAGAGATTGTTGGACACCTGCTAAA
Organism: Chrysochloris asiatica; assembly: GCF_000296735.1. NCBI lineage: Eukaryota > Metazoa > Chordata > Mammalia > Afrosoricida > Chrysochloridae > Chrysochloris > Chrysochloris asiatica. The sequence goes on from NW_006408576.1 coordinate 15,895,696, forward strand.
GACAAACTTCCCTTTAGTTTCCCCTTCCTGGGCTCACCCTGGAGTTGTAATCTACTTTCAAACATATTCTACCTAAGGGCAAACTGCCACTCCATAGATTTGCACCAGACTTGTGTAAGTATTGGACACTTGTTGATTTAATGATCAGAAAGATCTCAAATGGAGTCTCAACTTCAGTTAAGACTCAAAATGGAGTTAACCTTGCCACTGCAGAAAAGCCAACGGTTTTAGAATTTAAGCTCTGATACATAAACCCTGAGGATTGAAGGTAAATTATTATTATTTTTTTTAATCAGGCTTTTATAGAATTCCTTTACAATGCTGTCTTGAGGATAAAATGGTCTGAAGTTCTAAGACGGAAGCTAATACTACATAAATAAATAATTAAGTGATGATCATGTTCCATTTTACTGCAAGAAATATATAAAGACATGCATCAGATATGTAGAATATCTGGAGTTTGTTTTTGGTTTTATACCTTTTCCCTCTGACCAGTAGTTTTAAAGATTCACTTAGGTAATGAATTGCTTTATTTAGGATAATTTGGCCTTTTGTCTTTGATTTATGAGAGGCAATCTTTTATTGTTATAATGGAAAAACATTTACTATGCAAAACTTCCAAATAGCACTTGAGAATGTGTGCAAATAAGTGAGGTCCACACCTGGTCAACTCCCCTCAGGGCAAACGGGGTAGGGTGTGTGTGCGTGTGTGTGTGTGTGTGTGTGTGTGTGTGATGATTTAACCAATCTTGTATTCAATGACTCAATCCTTCATGACTATGTAATGAAACCAGTAATGGGTTTGACATGGAAGGTAGGGGCTATTCATGGATTGACAAGGGCATCCGCACTCCAGAGGGTTGTGTGCTCTGAGGACAGTAGAAATCTTGTGCCAGGACCGACCTCTTTCGGACCCTATCCCATGCATTCTTCATTTATATCCTTTCTGGTTATAATAAAGGGGTAACTCTAAGTATAGACATTGCTGTTGTTGTTAAGTGCCCATGCAGTTGGTTGTGAATCATAATGACCATGCATAGGGTTTTTGAGGCTTTAAACCTTTGCAGGAGCAAAAAGTCTCATTTTTCTCCCATAAAGTGATTGGCAGACTCAAACCACAAACCTTGTAGTTCACATTCCAGTGTGAACTACAAGTATAGATGTTGGTGATGTTGTTAAGTGCCGTCAAATTGGTTCCAACTCATAACAACCTTGTATAGGGTTTCTGAGGAGCAGCTGGTGGGTTTGAACTATAGACCTTATAGTTCCCAGTCCAGTGCTGATCCTACAGTGCCACACCAGGAGTATCTATATCAAGTACAAATGTTATGTTTTTAAGTGCCGTTGAGTCACTTCTACTCATAGCAACCTGTATAGGGTTTCCAAGGAGCACTTTGTGTGTTTAAACTGCCAACTTTCTGGTTTTCAGTCCAGTGCTGATCCTACCAGAAGTCCTAAGTACTATTTGTATGAATTCTGTGAGATTTTCTAGTGAATTCACAAAACCAAGGGGCAACGAAAGCCAACAGGGCTGGTGTCTGTCAATGTGGCCATCAAAGGACTTGGTCTTTCTAAACTGTGCTATGTCGCTAGGATCAGAGAAGGGTTTCATAGCTGCCAACCTGGAGGACTCTGTCCTTCTACCTGATGTTCTGACTTGGCTCAGAGTGGCTGGACTTTAGAGAAACAGAGTGCCATTTGAGTAACTGATAGTGAGAACAGAGCAGTGGGCTGGATCCATTTCCAGATGGGACTTGGATTCAGGCTGATCCTTACCATGTAGTTCATATTCAAATAAGATTTGCCCACTGAACCCCTTGTTTATTAGCAAGAATCCAGACTCCTGTATAAACATTGCTTGCTTCAGAAACTATAACACCTGATACCTCATGGACCCTTTGGTTACTCTGGGACATTATAGGATAAGCATTAGAGTGCTAACTATAAGGCCAGCAGTTCAAATCCATCCCTCTCTCCTTGAAAACTGTATACAAGGTCACTAAGAGTTAGAACATTGTGCCTTAGTTTAGTTTTCTTTCTAGATTGGAAACTTCTCAAAGCAGGACTGTTTCTTGTCCTTCTGTTACCAGAAAAATGGTTTTTATCACCTGCCACTGATGGAACCAATATTCAGAGACAAGACTCAGAGAGCAAAGAGCAAAGCATCTATTGAGTATCAATATCCAAGAGAACAGGGGGTAGAAAAATCTTCCAAATCTGCCTCCCCAGAAAAAAAGAGGAAGGGAGTTTTTATAGGGATTTTGGGTATGAGGTAGCTCCCACCCATACCCCAAGGATTTCAGGAACTCTCTATTGTCTTTGTACTCAAGGTTCTATTGATCATCCTAGCCAGGTTGTCTCTATCCTGCACCATTAATCTCTTCATGTGGTGGTTATCATTAGCCATT
>NW_006408576.1:15899684-15900745 GCF_000296735.1 Chrysochloris asiatica
GGGTTTCTGGGATATACCCTTTGGGTGTTTGATGATGCATGGAGGGGATTGGAACCATGGCAGTGAGATGATATATGATGGAATGAATGTAAAACTAAAGTTCTCCCATGTAAACTATCATATAATTCACAATAAAACAAAAAACAAACAAACAAAAAAAGATGTATGGTACACGTCAGGGTAGGGTTTGGCTACGAATTAAAGAAAAAAGTCACTGCTTTTAGAGAAAATTATTGTATTATGATGGTGGAATCGCCAATCAGGCCTTCTTCCATTATTTTGCTTTGGCCAAGCTAAACCCCTTTGAACATGTTGGGGGTTCTCAGTGTCCCATTTCACTTCCTTAGCCTCCCATGAGTAGTAGTATCCTGTAGAAGATTATCAGTAAATCTTTGCTAGTTTTTAAATATACATTTAAAAATACTGAAGAGCCCCAGCAGAAAGAGAGCTAATGAGCTGATAGTTTCTCTGCAAGAAATTCTTATTTGCAAAGCAAAGAGCCTCTTCCTTTAAATAGGTTAAATGTTCCAAACTTGGAAACTCAGAGTTAGTGCTTTCTTTTTAAAATTATTTTAATGTTGCCAACATGTTCCTATGAGTTTGTTCCAGTCTCTAAGCAATGGCAAATCCAACACTGACAATCCTATTGTTCCCTCTTGACTGTAAGACGGAGACACCTTTCTTTGAAAAGCAATTGAGGACAATTAGCAGGTTCATCTGCAGAAGCTCTCAATGTTAGCTCTCTCTCAGAAATTGAAACAAGACTCTTACCCCTCTGCAAGCCAAGACCACAGGCTGCCTTGGGTTTCTAACTTGTCCATTCAGTTATGGGGAAGTTTGTAAGGTCAGACAAGAGGGAACTAGAAGTCAAGTGCAGCAAGAGAACAATGAGGAAGTTAAGATAAGGAGATGCCAAGGGCTCTTCCTTCCCTTTTCAGAGTCAGAGCTGCCTTTTTCAATCACATTGGTTAACATCTTGGTGTGGCACTATTGGAGAAGCTGCTCTTGTGTGGCCACTCATAGTGACCCTGTAGTGGTGGTTATGTGCCATGGAATCATAG
>NW_006408576.1:15902095-15904500 GCF_000296735.1 Chrysochloris asiatica
ATGGGGAAGAACTCAAAATGAGGGAAAACTGCTATAAATACATTAATAATCAGCACATGAGATTTACCAAATAGAAATGTAGGAAAATTGGAAGTTGTCAAAAATAAAATGGAATGCATAAGAATCCATATCCTAGTCCTGAATGGACTAATATTCACCATTTTGAATCTGAAAATCATATAATTTACTATGCAAGAAACAACACATTCAGAAAGAATGGTGTTGGATTCATCATATAATAAAAGAATATTTCAAGGTCTATCTTGAAGTGTAATGCAGTGTGTGATAGGATAATATCTGTACACCTAAAAGGAAGACTAGTTAATAACACTAATATTCACATTTATGTAGTAACTACTTAAGCCAGGGATGATGAAATGGAAGAATTCTACCAACTACTTCCGTTTAAAATTCACCAAACATGCTCTCTGGATTCTTCAATAATTACTGGTTATTGGAATGCAAAAGTTGGAAACAAAGAGGAAAGATCAATAGTTAGAAAATTTGGTCTTGGTAATGGAAATAATATTGGAGATTGCATGTTAGAATTTTGCAAGACCAATGGCTTTCACTGTAAATAGCTTTTTAAAACAACATACAAGATGAACTATACATATAGACCTCAGTAGACAGAATACACAGGAACCAAATTGACTACATATGTGGGAAGACAGAAAAGTTCAATATCATCAGTGAAAGCAAGGCCAAGAGAGTCAGGATATGACCTTGAATCTATCCCGCCTAAATTTACAATCTCAAGAGTGGTTTGATACATTAGACACTAATGATTGAAAACCAGACGTGTTGTGGGATGATATAAAGAACATCATACAAGAAGAAAGCAAAAGGTCATTAAAAATACAGGAAAGAAAGAAAAGACAAAATGGATATCAGGAGAAACTCTGAAACTTATTATAGAGTGTTGTTGTTAAGTGCCGTTAAGTCAATTCCGACCCATAGCAACCCTGTACAGGGTTTCCAAGGCTGTAAATCTTTATGGGAACAGAAAGCCTCATCTTTCTCCTGCAGAACAGCTGGTAGTTTTGAACTGCTGACCTTAAGGTTCGCAGCCCGATTCATAGCCACTACACTACCAGAGCTCCTTATTATAGAGTGTAGAGAAGCTAAAGTGAATGGTAGAAGTGAGGAAGTAAAAGAACTGAACAGAAAATTTCAAAGGGCAGCTCAAGAAGACAAAGTCAAGAATTATAATGAAAGTGAAAACAATTGGAGTTAGAAAACAAATAGGGAAAAATGCACTTAGTATTTCTCAAACTGAAGTAAAAGGAAAATTTAGAGGTGGTTCAAACTCTAAAAACTTCGATGGGCAAAATGGAGTCCTGGTGTAGTGCTATAGGATAAGCACTGAACTACAATGTCATTTGAACTGCAATGTAAGTGGTTCAAACTCACCATCCATTCCTCAGAAACCCTATACAAAGTCACAATGAGTCAGAACTGATTCAATGACAATTAACAACAACATAGGCAAAATAGGAGTCCTGGTATGGCACTGTAGTATAAGCACTGGACTACAAGGTCAGTTTGAACTACAAGGTCAGCAATTCAAACTCACCAGCCACTCCTTGGAAACCCTATACATGTTCACTATGAGTCAGAACCACCACTCATCTATCTGTTTGTCATACTGAGGTGGCTTGCATATTGCTGTAATTCTGGAAGCTATACCATTGTTATTTAAATACCAGAAGGATCACCCATGGTGAACAGATTTCAGCGAAACATCCAGATGAAAGACAGACTAGGATGAAGGAGAGACAGACTACGTCCAAAGATTTAGTCACTGAAAATCTTAGGAATAACAATGGAACACTATAAGATAGCACCAGAATATTGAACATTGAAACATGATGAAGACCAACAGAATATTGTCAGATAATAGGGCTGGAAGATGAGCCACTCAGGTTGGAAGGCACTCAAGTACAACTGGGAAAGAGCTGCTGCCTCAAAGTAGAGTTTACTGTGATGGCGAGATTGAGTAAAGCCTTCTGGACCTTCATTTCCTGATGGGCACAACTCAAAATGAAAAGAAGAAGCTGTAAATACCCATTAATAATAGGAACATGCTAAGTATGAATCAAGGAAAATTGTAAACTGTCAAAATTAAAATAGAATGCATAAGCATTGATATCATTGGCATTAGAGAGCTGAAATGTACTGGTATTGGTCAAATTGAATCTGACAATCACATGGTATACTATGGTAGGAATGACAAGTTGAAGAGGAATGGTGTCTCATTCATCATCAAAAAGACCATTTCAAGATCTGTCTTAGAGTACAAAGCTGCCTGTGGTAGGATAATATCTATACAACTACCAGGAAGACCAGTTAATACTATTTTATTTAAATTTACGCACCAACTACTAATGCCAACAATGAAAAAA
>NW_006408576.1:15905380-15906500 GCF_000296735.1 Chrysochloris asiatica
GAATATCAGAAAAGATTCTGAAACTTGCTCTCTAGCATAAGGATGTTAATACTAATGGAAGAAATGAGAAGGTAAACAGCTGAGTAGGTAATTTCAAAGGTCAGCTTGAGAAGAAAAGTCAAATATTATATAACAAACTATGCAAAGACCTTGAGTTAGAAAATCAAAAAGGAAGAACACACTGAGGGAACTGAAGAAAAAAATTCAAGCCTTAACTTGTAATATTGACAAAATATTGAATGATACAGAAAGCATTAAAAGAAAATGAAAGGAATATGCAGAGTCATGGTACAAAAAGGAAATGGTCAATGTTCAACCATTTCAAGAGTTTAGCATATGATCAAGAGCCAATGATACTGAAGGAAGAAGTTCAAGGTACATTGAAGGCATTGGCAAAGAACAAGACACTGGAAATTGATGGAATACATATTGAAATATTTCAACAAACTATTTGGAAGACAGCTACCTGGCCAACTGACTAGAAGAGATCCATGTTTGTGCCCATTCCAAAGAGAGGAAACTCTACAGAATGTGGAAATCATCAGACAATACTAATAATATTGCATGAAAGTAAAATATTGGTAAAAATAATTTAAAAATAACTGCAACAGTACATTGACAAAGAACTTCCAGAGGTTTGACCCAGATTTCGTAAAGGATATAAAATGAAGGATATCATTGCTGACGTCAGGTAGATCTTGGCTAAGAGCAGAGAGTACCAGAAAGATGTTTACCTGTGCTTTATTGACTACACAAAGGCTCTGAATTGCATGAATCAAGACAAATTATGGACAACATTGTGGAGAATGAGTATTCTGGAACACTTAATTGTGCTCATGATGCAGTTGTTCAAACAGAACAAGGGAACACTGAATGGTTACAATTAAGAAAGGTTTTTGCCAGGGTTGTGTTCTTTCACCATATTTATTCATTCTGAATGCTGAGCAAATTATCAGAGAAGACTCCCAAGGAGATGGATTTGCAGTGACAGCAGTGCTGGGGTCAAGCATAGCAATGATTGTGAGGTTGGAACAGGACCAGGCAGTGTTTGTTCTGTTGTGTGTAGGGTCGATGCTGACTTGATGGCAACTAGCAACAAGTGGCTTCTCTCCAGGAGTGG
>NW_006408576.1:15907155-15908247 GCF_000296735.1 Chrysochloris asiatica
AGAGAATATCAGTGTATGTCAGAACTGCATCCTTTCACCATACTAATTCAATCTGTATGATGATCAAATTATCCAAGAAGTTGGATTATATGAAGAAGAATATGCCATTAGGATTCATGAAAGACTTATTAACAACCTGTGATATGCAGATGATACAGCCTTATTTGCTGGAAACAAGTGAAATTAAAATACATATTGATAAAGATCAAAGACTACAACTTTCAATATGGATTGTATCTCAGTGTAAAGAAAACAAGTTACATCATAATAAGAGATTGAATTTGTCAAAGACTTCCTTCTACCTATACCACAGTCAACACTCATGGATGCAGCAGTCAAGAAATCAAATGATATATTACATTAGGAAAATCTGCTGCAAAAGACCTCTCTAAATTGTTCACAGGCAAAGTTATACGTTTAAGGATTAAGGTGAGCCTGACCTAAGCCATGATATTTTCAATGTCCTCATATGCATGTGAAAGTTGGCCAATGAATAAGGAAGACTGGAAGAATTGATGCGTTTGAGTTGCGGTGTTGGAGAAAAATATTGAAAGTTACCAGAAGAATGACAAATCTGTGCTGGAAGAAGTAAAACAATGCTCCTTAAAAGCGAGGATGATGAGACTTCATCTCTCATAATTTGGAAATGTTATTAAGAGAGTCCAGTCCCTGGAGAAGGTTATCATGCTTAATAAAATGGAAGGTCAGGGAAAAAGAGGAAGACCACCAATGAGATGGAATAGCACAGTGGCAACAGCAAAGGGCTCAAAGATAACAACAATGTTGAGGATGGCACAGGACCAGGCAGTGTTTTATGATGTGCTGTTGTTGTTACTAGGTGCCTTGGATTCAGTTCCAACCCATAACAACCATATGTACAACAGAATAAACCGCTCGGTCCAGCACTATCCTCACAATTGCTACTACACTTGAGTCCATTTTTATTGCCATTGCGCTAATCCATCTTGTGATAGGTCTCCCTATTTTTCACTGACCCTCTACTTTGTCAAGCATGGTGTCCTTCTCCAGGGAATAGTACCACCTGATAACATGTCTGAAGTATGAGAGATGAAGTCTGACCTTCTAGGCTTC